>NW_005434637.1:153647-155350 GCF_000315625.1 Guillardia theta CCMP2712
GGCAAGGAAGATGCGGAAGATGGGAGGGGACGAAGACAAGGGGATGTTGGAGGAAGCCGAGGCGGACAAGGAAGGGTAGAGGAGAGCAGGGCAAGGAGGGAGGGAGAGAGAGAACGCGGCGTGAAGGATGTGGAGGATGTAGATAATGGAAAGATTGGGGAGGGTGGGGAGGAGGGAGGGTGAAGGGATGTTAGAGCAAGGAGGTGAAGTAGAGAGGGGGAGGAGTGAGGAATGGAGGAGGAGACGTTCTGGGGGATAAAGAGATGGTAGGGTGGGTGGTGTGGCTCTTGTAGGTGCTTCAAAGGGGGTCCTCAGTGTGAATCAGGGAGGGGTTTCACTTCATTGGGTGGGGTGGGGCCTGATTGGATGGGGTGGGGTGCGGGGGCTGACCTATTAACTCGATATATATATTTTAAAAACAAACAACTTACTTTTAAAATAGGCTCACTAAAACTGGTTTTAGTAACATCGTCAACCAAGCTTGTTGTTACACATCATTACAACGGACAGGGCAGAAGGGGGTGGGGTCCTCTTTCCTCGCCCCTCTGGGGTGGGTCAGAAAGTTAAAAGTAGCTGGTCGAGAAGTTGGAGGGGGGTGGGTAGGATGGTCCCCTACAAGTCAATAGCCGGAACCCTGCCATGGCATGATGTGAAAGGACTCTCATGCACGTCCGGCGCCGCTCTTCTAGTGACGGCTCAGTCCCTGAGGACCAGCAGCAAGCACGTGACCAACCGAGCCTCCGCCAGAGATCGATGCTCGAGTCTTGTGCTTGTGCCGCGGGAGGAAGGATAGCGGTAGGGGTCTGGAGGCCTCTTCTGCCATGCTGGCCCGCGGACTGGCATCTTGACGAGCCCTGCATGACCTGAGACATCACGACCAAACCATATGTAAGGAGATCACAGGAATGATGTTCAGCCTGCAACTCTTTCTATGATCCCTTGAAGCCACCGATAGAATGTAGAACGGCAGGAAGGAACAACTCAGCTGAACCCTAACGATACAGACAAGCATAACGCGTTGCTCTACACTAAACATTGAGCCATTCACCCTGACCCAGCAACACTGTAAGTATCTCAAGAGCCTTAAAGCAACATAACTTTATTCCCCAGACTCAAGCTGACATCTTACTGACATAGCACATTGCGGAAGTTCACGTACTCCTTGTGCACATGCTGCTTCACGGTGTACATCTCCTCTAGCAGCACCTGCCACCCCTTGTCACCCCCTCTCCTCCTCTCACCCCCTCCCGCCATCGACCTGGACCTCGCAGATGTGTCGTCGCAGGTTGAGTGTCTCGTCCCATTGCTTAAGCGGGATGAAAGTGCATGAGCCGTTCTTAGCGTTGACCGTCCATCCTACCTGCCCTCCTCCAGTCACTCCCTCTCCCCTCCTCCTCCGGTTCCCTCTTCTCTCCCCTCCTCTTCCGCTTCCCGCCAAGTCCCTCCTTTCCTTTCTCCTCTCGTCCCCTCCCTTCCCGCCCCCCCGTTTCTCCTCTCTCTCCCTCTTGCTTGTCGCACCTCAACACATATGCACAGGTCCCGATACCCTCCGCAAGCTCGAAGATCGTACCTCCTGTCATACCTGCCCTTCAAAGTCATCTCCTCCTCCTCTCTCTCCCCTCCCCTCCCATTCCTCTGACCTGTTCTTGATGCTCGTGATGTTCAAGTACAGCCCGTCACCGCCCTCCCTCCTTTGTGACTGT
>NW_005434637.1:155652-155819 GCF_000315625.1 Guillardia theta CCMP2712
CCTTCCCGTGCTCCGTCCTACCCACGGGGTTCCACCCGCTTACCCAAAGCTGGAACGCCGCGCTCACCTCGTGTGCTTCCTCGAACAGCTTCTCCAGGCTCTTGCTCTCCTGCCGGATCTTCTTGCTCCTCACCGAGTACCGCGACGCCCGCTTGCCCATCGCCCTT
>NW_005434637.1:156186-156349 GCF_000315625.1 Guillardia theta CCMP2712
CGCATGCTATCAGTATGAACGACGACAGTCCGCTACATTCCGACGTAAAACCAGCTTCCGATGGATCGCACTGGATGAAGTCCGAAACCGACGAGATGATCTTCAGCCATACAATCAGATGTCCGGATCCTACCAAGACACGCTTGGCGTTCAAGGGCGTGCT
>NW_005434637.1:156449-156553 GCF_000315625.1 Guillardia theta CCMP2712
CACCGTCCTGGGAATGATGACCTCCTTTGTAATAGAATCTTCCATCCAGATTGAGTGCCCTTCTAACATCCGCTGCACCATCACTGCCCCGAACAAGAGCTGGA
>NW_005434637.1:156653-156935 GCF_000315625.1 Guillardia theta CCMP2712
CAGCACTGCGCGGGCGTCTTCAGCAGCGCTGTCTCCAGCGCGTTGCTCGACCTCAGCGCTAGTATCCCGTCCACGTCGTCGTCCCGGTACACTCGCAGCCTCGTGTTCAACGGCAGGAAACGCTCGTCCTCCGCACAGCCCCTCACCATCTCCCCTATCGCCTTCACCGCCTCGTCGTAGAAAGCCTCCTTCGCTCTGTTGATCCCCTCGCACGTCCCCTCGCAGTCCTCGCACGCCCTCGCCCTGCTCGCCGACGTCATCGTGCTCACAGCTGACAGCCGG
>NW_005434637.1:157049-158159 GCF_000315625.1 Guillardia theta CCMP2712
CATACCTGCCCTGCTATCTGGGCCCTCAGCTCCTTCACAAGATGCTCCTTCAGCATCCCCCCCGCTTCCTCCGCGCTCCTCCTCACGTCCTGCTCCTTGCCCAACAGGTACACCCCGCATGCTCCGCTCACTGCCTCCGGACAAGCCTCAAGCCCTAGGCTCCCCCGGCTCGTGCATGACAGCAGCCTCACCACCGCGTCTCGCACAGACACGCTCCTCAGATACCCCAGCAGCTTCTCCCGCTCCTCCTTCACTCCCGCCCCCTGCAGAAGTCCGCACGCCCTCTCGCTGTTCACCCCCGACCCCCTCCCGCTCAGCCTCTCCACTGCCTCCCTCAGCGACACGTGCCCTCCTCCCTCGTCTCGCAGGATCGGTAGCACAAGCCTCGCCCTCCCGGCCTTCTTCTCCAGCAGGTAGATCATCGCCAGCGCAAGCTGCAAGAAGTCGTCCTCCCTGTCCGCCTCCTCCCGGATCCCTTCCAGCAGCCCCAGCACGCTCGTCACTCTCCCCCACGTGATCACCGGTACGAACATGGTGCAGTTGCACACGAACCTCTCCTTGCTGAAAGCCTGCCGGTTCACAGACAGGTACGAGATGCAGTCCACGTCCAGGTATGTCTTCTGAGCGTAGATCTTGAAGAGCCACGCCTCCTCCTCCTCCAGCTCCTCGTGCATCACCCGATGCAGCTCGTCCGCGAACGCCTCCTCGTCGAAGCCCCCCCGCTCGCCCCCGGGCCCTCCCGGCAGGGGTCGGAGGCGATCGGCTTTCCTGGTGGGCTGCCAGCGGAGGATGAAGAAGTGCACGTTATCGTCGTGGGTCTGGAGGGAGTGCTGGGATCTGCGCTGGAGGACGGTGAGGCGGGAGGGCTGTTTGAAGAGAGCGAGAAGCTTGGAGCTCATTGCGGCTCAGAGATTATAAGGTTAGTTGCGTTGTTTGAAGACAGATATTTTCTGTCACTCGCGCCCAATCGGGATCATCTTTGTGTGAACACCGAGCCTCAAGGTCTTCGGGTATGTGTAAAGAGCCGAAGGTCATTGCGAGGAGCTGAAGCGAAGGGAGATCCTTATCAGTATACGATCAACAGGGTAGGAGAGCATGCGAAGGGGAGAA
>NW_005434637.1:158259-185023 GCF_000315625.1 Guillardia theta CCMP2712
GGAAGGACTTTAATTTTAAAAACTACATTTTACGCTATAACTATCTAAATTGATTTTATTTATAGAATTGATGAAACGATTTATAAACGAAACGTTTCCTGAAAATGCAAGATTGGCGGTCATTTTCACCAATCGAACGACGTACCCACGTCGGGGTAGGACCCTTGGTCAGGTGGGGTATCAAAGGGAATGGTGGGGGGTAGTCAACCATCGATGGAGGGGTAGTAACAAGGTCATAAGGATTATGGACATTTTCCCTGAGGTGGGCTGGAGTTTGCTACGTGAGTAAAAAAACAAAGAGGTCGGTATGAGATGGGATGAGGGTAACCTGGAAGGTTGGGGGTTGAGGGGGATGATGGTGAGGGAATGCCGTTGGTGGTCAACCTACCCCACCCACCCCTACCCCTACAAATCAGCGGAGTTACCCCATCGGAGTTCCTCATACCCCCCTTTTCCTCCTCAAAAGTTGACGTGCAAACGGGGTGAGAGGGAGGAATGAAGGGGTAGTGTTTGACCATCGGGGTGGTGGTGGTGAGGTAGGTCTGAAGGGGGGAGGGTTCACGTCTGATATGGCTGCAGCCATGCCGGAGACTCCAACGAGGTATGGAGGTGGAGCAGGGTTCTCCTCCTCCTCCTCCTCCTTTAGAGGGCCAGGATTCTCTTCATCCGGAGGAACTGCAGGGTTCTCCTCCTCCTCCTCCACCACCACCACCACCACTCCATCTCATGGCATGTCCTCCCCTTCTCCTGCCAACGTTAACAACGCAGTCGGCACCTTTGCCCCCCCCCGCAGAACCTCGAGCTCCGACGGTTCTCAAACGGCTCGAGCGCATCCACCACGAGCATCGATGCCGTCTGCTCAGGGGCGGCTGCAAGCTAGTAACTCCTGCGTCAATCGCGCTAGAATGTCCTTGAGAGACGTTGCGGGAGGGGTAGCAAGCAAAGGCGGAGGGCTGACGCTGAGTGAGAGCATCCGAAATAGCGGGCTGGTGCTGGAAGAGCAGGAGCAGAAGATACGACGCTTGAACGATCAGGCAGAGGTAAAGTAATTGTTGGAGCAAGGAATGCCATGTTTGTATGTTGTGCTGCCGGGCAGACCTGTGCATGATTTGGTGGCAAGCATGACGCTGTGAAGTTGGCCTTCTTTCTCACATCATCGCTTGCGCAGGAGCTGTCTGAAAGGCTCACAGCGAAGGAACAAGAGATGCAAACGATGAGCTCGGTGTTGCAGGACAAAATATCTTTGAAGGATAAGGAGCTTGAGGGTCTAAGAGAAATTGCACGAGCATCTGAGATGACGATACGTGGGCTAGAGGAAGAGGTGAGCAGCTTGAATGTCGATATGATTTGCTGAACCTGTCGTGAGCAGATCAAGCTTCTTCGCAAGCAGAACAATGAAATAGACAAGCACTGGCGCCAAAATTCTGAGAAGAACTTGCGGGATGAAGCGAGTGCCAGGGATCGGTCCAGCAACGGAGATGCTGAGAAACTAGCAGCTGCCGAACAGCAGCTCCGTCAGCTTCGGAAGCAAGTGCAGCAAGGCGAGATGGAGGCGAACGAGTTGAAACAAAGGCTGTTGGCCCTTGAAGGCAAATCAGTGGACAAGGAAGGCAGCCAGAAGGCTGAGAAGGCAAAAGAGAAGATCGCGGCCTTGGAGAAGATAGTCTCCCAACGTGAAAACGAAGCGAAACAGCTCAAGAGTGAGATATCGAAGCTGAAGAGTGACTTGTCGAACAATGATGATAAGAAGAGAACAGAAGCCCTTGTGAATGAGCTGAAGGAGCAGGTCAGGGAGGCGAATGAGAAGGTTGAACGGGCGGGGCAAGAGCACAAGAAGGCAACAGAAACGCTGATGAAGGATCTTAAGGAGGCAAAGGAAATGCTCTCATCTGAGAAGAAGAACTCGACCGATCTGATCGCCTCCAAGGCTACGCTGGAGGAGAAGTTGAAGGATTGTCAACATCTTCTTAAGACCTCTCAACAGCAGGCCGAGAGTATAGAGAAAGAGGTAAAGTCGAAGAAGCAAGAGCTAGAGAGCGTTCTCTCCTCCTTGAATCAGAAGGATAAAGAGTTGAAGGAACATCAGGCCTTGATCGCTTCGCTGAGACAACAGCTGAAAGAGGAGGACAAAACCAGTTTGCATGAAGAAATGAAGAACCTCAAGGCCGAGTTGGAGAAATCAGAACGTCAGAACAAGGATCTGCTGCTGGCTATGAATGAAGCCGTATCGTCTGCTGAAGAGAACAAGAAGAGGGTTATCGAGCTGCAGACAAACTTGAGCTCGGCGGAAGAGAGCCTGTCCAAGGCAGAGGCGACCATGGTGGAGATGAAGAAAAAGCTGACGCTCCTGGAGGCGTCCGATTCCGAATCTCTGGCTAGACTTTGCCGTAAGTGGGAGGCAGAGCGAGAGGATGTGGGAGAGGAGGGGGAAGGGGAGGGCGGAAGCCGATGTTGATTTGATTGCAGGCATCCGGGAGCTGGAGGCGGAGGTCAGGACAGAGCGGGGGCTCCAGGAGGAAAAGGCAACCATGCTGTACAAGTCCAGGGAGACCTGTCATGAGCTGGAAGCAAAGCTGAGAAAGGCTCAAGAGGAGCTGGACGCTTTGCGAGCGAAGGTGAGGGGCTGGCGGAGTGAGGGCGGCGCGTGAAGGCTGAGCAGGCTGAGCAGGCGGAGATGCCAGCAGACGTGAAAGCGAAGATGGAGGAGCTCGAAAGCCTTAAGGAGAAGAATGCTTTACAGGTGCTCCTCCCTTCTTCCGCTCCCCCCACCCTTCTTTCTTGACTTCACCGCCGCACGCACCCTTCCCCCTCTTTCCCTTCCTCCTCCTGCCAGCCCCCCTCCCCCCCGCTCACTTTGGTGCAGTTGCAGATCCACAAGATTCAGATGCTGCTGAGGATGGCAGAGATCACGAAGCTCGAGGAGTACATCAAGTGCTCCCGCAAGTGCGACGCGATCAAGGAGGAGAAGCTCGGGCTGCTGACGTACAATCTCGCGTCTGCCGAGAGCCAGATCTCGGGAGAGAGCGAGGAGGCGACTAAGAAGCGGCACGCGGTGAGGGAAGAGAGGATGGGAGTTCTCAACAAGAAGCAGAAGGCGGAAGAGGAGAAGATCAAAGTCAACGAGGAGAGTTTCAACACTCAATCTGTACGCCTCAAGGAAAAGCTCAAAGCGTTGGACTCACAACTCAAGGGCCTGGCCGGTTGATGGCAACAGCAAAAGAAGTGTCAACCTTGCCTCCTCACTCCCTCTCCTCCCCTCCGTCATCCCTTGCCCCGACTCCTTCCTCTTGTATCTATCAGCCTCTTCGTTCCCTCCTCACTCCCTCTGTCACTGTAACAATCCCTCCTCCCTCCCCTTGTGTTTTTCTACGCTCCCGATGCCCTCTATGTAGACTAGATGTAAAATTTCAACGATGGTTAATTCTTTGCTTCAAGATCAAGACTATCAGATTTCATCTGCACAAGGCCATCACAAACACACACGATCGCTATCATACCTCACCTTCATCGCCGTCTACAACTATCTCCTCAACCTCCAAGTCATCGGAGTCTGATGTCACTGCGTCGTTACCTTCCTCCTCGTTTCCATCGTCGCCAACGTACTCGATCCCATCAGCGTTCTCCGCCTCTCTCAGCATCTGCTCTCTCCTCCTCCTTTCCTTCTCTCTCTCATCCTGCTGCTGCTCCTGCTTACCTCCTTCCCAGGACTTGCTCATCTTTCCATCCCTACCCACATTCACTCTATTCTTCTTCTTGTCTGCTCCTCCCTTGGCTTCAGCTCTCGCTCCTGCTCCTCCTCGAGCCTTCACCCTCCTCTCTGACCTTTCTTCTTTGAGATCTTTCTCTTGCCCCCTGCTCTTGCTCTGCTTCGTTATTGGCTTTCTCTCCGTCACTTTCGGATGTTTCTTCAGCTTGGCGAGTTTGGTCTTCTTGCTGATGACGTCATCTATGAACCCTCCCAAACTCTCTTCGCTCCATTCGCCCCCCTTGTACGATTTACCCGAGAAACTTTTCTCTCGAGTTTTCTTCTCCTTCCCGTCTGGATTCATTTCCATGTAAACCAACCTGGCAAGACAAAGTAAGAACATTTGACAAGAAACAATCAGATATGAAAGATCAGCGCATAGACCAAGAGACAACATGTATACACGCGCCAATCCATCCATCCATATACCGTCACATACATCACATCAGCACATACATCGCAAACGTCACATCATAACATGCATGCACCAACAAACATACCTAGGTTTCCCGTTGCTCACAGGAAGAGCATCCTCTAAAGAGAACTGAAGCTTGCGGCTATCTACCTGCACGAACGCGATCCCTCGGAACTTCGGAGCTAAGGAGAGAACAACAGCCCGCTCCTGCCCTGAGTAGTTCCCATCATGCAGAACGAGAGCGCACTGCTTCCTCCTCAGACACTCTTCCCTGCCATGATCGCCTTCAGGTCCTCATGTTCCTCCTCACTCCTCCCTCACCTGAGATCCTCTTGGTTACTGATGTTCGATACCACAACTGCTGTCGTGTTGACCGCGAACTGGACGACAAAGTCCGACGTGACGTGCGATCGGATTGTGAATGAGCGAGGGAGACGCTTGTTGGCCACTATGAAGAACAGGGGGTCATGGAGCTTCTTTCCCTTGAAGAACCTTTCTACCACCGTCTTCCCCGACGGCAACGTCCCGTTGCAGTCCATAGCAGCTGGGGTGATGCTGGACTCGACCAGGCCGGCCGATGCGTCCACAAATGTCTTGTGGAGAGGCTCGAGGGGTCCTGCGCACTGGACGAAGTAGGGGTTCCCGCTAAGGAAAACTTCGTGAACCATGGCTGCGTCGTCGGTCTCAATGGTCTGGATCCCCGTGAGATCTCGCTGCTGCGTGCTGGTCCTCTTCATGACGTCGAAGAACGACTCCTCGATCTTCTCCTGCTCTCTCCTCAGCATCCACAAGAGCTTCGTCAACTCCCTGCTCGACCTCTCCCTCTTGTTCTCCCTCACGCTATTCAGCTCCTTCGCTATCTCCTCGCTCAGCCTGATCACTCCCTTCATCTCGTCCTCGCACTGGAGCTTCCCGTCGTCCTTGCTCTTCTTGCTGCCATAGAACGCCGCTGCCTCTCCCACCATCGCCCCCACCATCGTCGCTACCATCAACGTCACCATGAGCCGCCTCATGTTCCCCATGCCCGAACTACTACCCCTACCCCCTATCAATCGATATTTTGATGGTCACCGGTGCGAAAACTAGATAGACGGGGAAAGTAGACCCCTTCATGTATAACCCCCACCCCGTTCAGTCTCTTATAAGGGGGGCGATGAATGCATGGGCGAGCGAAGAGGATGCATGGTGGTGGAGCTTGTGGAAGCCCGGGATGCTGGGAGCGAGACAGGAGGAGGAGGAGGGAGACGAGAAGATAGAGAGGGCGCGGAAGGAAGAGGAGAAGAATAACTCATCATCACATGCACCATCTCATCAAGATCAACAAGGCTACCACCACGAGAGCGACGATAAGCGTCTCGATGTTGATCATGGTACGAGCCGTCTGATGAACATGGCGGATCGCTAACGCCTTGTCCTCTTTCCCCGCTCATCAGCATCAAGGGGATACGACAACTGGATAGCCGTGCAGTCAGTTCAGTCCCATTCGTCCGAAGGAACTGAGACAGACTTCGATAGGCACTCGGGATGGGGAGTAAGTCAGAGAGGAGGAGGAGGAGGAGGAGGAGGAGGAGGAGGAGGAGGAGGAGGAGGAGGAGGAGGAGGAGGAGGAGGAGGAGAAGGAGGAGGAGGAGGAGAGGGAGGAGGAGAGGGAGGGTACATGGTGATGCTGATTGTGCAGACGCATCCGGGAACAGTGTGTCCTCTTGTTCATTGTCCTGAAGAAATCTTCGATGAGATCTTTGAGCTCGCTGCGCTCACTGATACCGATGTTCTTCTGGACGTTGGTTGCGGTGATGGCAGGTATGCGAGTGCGGTAGGTCGGTGATGGTAGGAGAAAAGAAGGAGATGGAAGAGGTGGACGAAGGAGATGATGACGATGATGGCCATGGCCATGGCTATGACGATGATGACCACAATAATGATGATGTTGATGATGTTGATAGGGTTGTTCTCGCCGCTTGTCGTCGAGGGGCACGAGGCATCGGAGTAGACATCAACCCTGCTCTCGTCCGTATCGCTCAGGTCAGCCCGAAAGTTTGCGACGGCAAACTCTTGACTTGCGATGAAGAAACTTGCGCAAGAACAAGGGCTGGAGTCACGAGCGACCTTCGAAGTTGTTGACATGATGAAGTTGAGCCTCGACGATCCGATCTTGACCTCAGTGACAAAAGTGAAGCTGTGATAAGTATTGGTGACAAAGTTTGATGCTCACTGTTCAGGTCTACATGTACTTGCTGCCAGAGGTATTGCAGGTAAGGATTTTCCTCCTTGATGAATGTGTCTTCCACTTGCGAATGCTGCGATCAAAACCCTTCCAGCATCATCATCCATCACCACCACCACCATCGTCAACCATCATCATCATCATCATCATCATCATCATCATCATCATCATCATCATCATCATCATCATCATCATCTCCATCATCATCATCTCCATCATGATCCTCCTCCTCCTCCTCCTCCTCATCATCATCATCATCATCATCATCATCGTCATCATCATCACCCCCAACAATCACACAATCATCATCGGGAGATATCATAGTTGTCACATCATCATCATCATCATCCCTCCTCTGCTCATGAACTATTTGCTCTACTCACACGATCTTGAGGCAATGGATCCGATCATTCAGCATCTGCTTGCTCGGGGGGTGCAAGTGATCACGCTGAACCATCACCTAGAGGAAGAGGCGACAAGCAGCGGCTTGTGCGGAGCCTTGAGACTCTACAGTCACAGGGGGGAGGATGAGAGAACGAGAGGGGGAGGAGGAAGGCAAGGAGAGGAAAGGAGATGAGGAGAGAGGAGGAAAGGAAGCTGAGGAGAGAGAGAGGAGGAAACAGCGATTGGAGGAGCAGGCAGACGTCGGATGAAGCGAAGAACAAGATGTAAGAGTTGGAGACATGTGAAGGATCTTGAGCGTGTTCAACATGTACTGCAAACTTGATTATCAGCCTAAAGCTCACCCTGTGCTCAAACTGAATCCTCCTCCTGTAAACCGCTGGCCTCCCGGCGCCTGATGGACGGGAAAACCTTTGCTGTCCCTCTCCCCCGTTGACTTGGCCAACTGTACAGCAGTGAGTAAACGGAGAACGTCGAGGAGGACGGAAGGTGGTTATGGTGGTGAGGAGGAGAAGGAGGAGGGAGCGGAGGAGGAGGTGGTAGAAACCATTCTCACCTGCTCTCTTCTCTTCTGCTCGTAGTATCTTCTCTTCACGTCTTGAAGCTCGCGCGTGAGCCTCTCGATCTCGAACTTGTACTCGTTCACTTGAGCTTGATACATGTTGAGCTCCGACGCCATCGCCTATCTCCTGATCAGCAGCTGATCCTCTCCTCCTCCACACCATCCCAACCCCCACCACACACACACACCAAGAATGCATCTCCGTCTCCCAACCCTCCTCCGTCTCCCTTCCACTCTCTGTCTCCTCTCCTTTCACCTTCATCTGCCTTGTCTTCTCCCTCAAGTTCTGCTGGTAGATAGAGAGCTGTTCAGCCACCTCTGGCCCGGGCTGGCGAGCAAGAATGTTCTTGAGCTCCACATAGAGTTTCTCCTTCTCTTGAATCAGAAGGTCCTTCTCTACCACCTCCTCTGCAGCACCCGTCAGCACCACGACACTTTCGCATTGCTCCTCCCTTCTCCCTCCTCCACCCCTCTCCTTCCCGCCGTTGTTCCCGCTCACTGCTCCCTCCCCCACTCTCTCCAGCCGTCGTTCCCGCTGCCTCGCTGCTCCGTCCTCCTATCCTCCTCTTTCCCTCCTACCTGTCTTTGCGATCAGCCTCTTCTGCAACGTCTGGATCTTTTGAATCATCTCCAACGTCCCGGGGTCGCTCCCTTCCAACTTCCTCCACCTGTGCACATTCATAGGGTTCTCCAGCTCCTCGCTCAGCGCCTTCACTTTCGTCCTCTCCGACAGCAGCTCGCGCTGCAGGTGGTAGACTTCATTCCTCAGCACGTCGATGTTGGACGTCTGCTGCTTCAGCATACCCAACTTCCTCTTCAGATCGCTGATCTTGAGCTTTAGCATCCGGATGTCCTCTAGCCTCTCCCTGTACTGCACCTCCCCCTTGTTCAGTGTCGACTGTTGGATCTTGATCTTTTCATACAGCAGCGCCAGCTCGTCGTTGCGGCGGATCAGTTGTGTGCCCAGGATGTCTCGCTCGTTGATCACCTGGTCATATTCTTTCTTCATCGCTCCTCTCTCCGCATCGGCCTCGCTGATGATCTTGTTCAGCTTGTTGATCTCCGACGCCTGCCCCGAGATCGTCTCCTCCCCGTCCTGCACCTTTTGCCGCAGCTCCGTGAGCTCGTTCTTGAGAGCTTCCAGCTCCCTGTCCACCTTCTTATGGTCAAAGTGCTCCTTGACCAGC
This sequence comes from Guillardia theta CCMP2712, assembly GCF_000315625.1. Classification (NCBI taxonomy): domain Eukaryota; class Cryptophyceae; order Pyrenomonadales; family Geminigeraceae; genus Guillardia; species Guillardia theta. The sequence continues at coordinate 166,795 of NW_005434637.1, forward strand.
GCGTGGTCCTTGGCCTGTATCTCCTCCTTCAGCTGCTCAATCTGGTGGTTCATGATCTTGAACTTCCTCTTCATCTCATCGATCTCGTCCTGGGCCTCGATCAAGTTCTTCGAGTAGAGGTTCCTGTCCGACCGGACGGCCTCGTACAGCGCCTGCTGCTGCTTCAGCTTCTGCTCTCCTTCCTGGATCGTCTTCTGCAAGTCGATGATCGTCATCTGCCGGATCTTAACCTCCTCTAGAGCCTCCAGGTACTTGGCAGTGGCGTCAGACGCCTGTTGCCCGTACTTCTCCCGCTCCTTCTCCAGCGAGTAGATGATCTTTCTCTGCTTCTGCGCCTCCGACTTGAAGCCTATGATCTCTGCCTCGAGGTTCTTCTTTGTGTTCTCCTGCACCTTCACCAAGTCTGCCTGCTTCTGGGTTGCCGTTTGAGTCTTCTCTGTTGACAACCAAAGTCAGCCGCCGCTTTAAGTCTCGAGGACGAGGATGACAGGAAGAGAATGGGACAAGAAGGAAAAGATGGGACAGAGAGGAGATTAAGACAGGGACAGCAGGAGGAACAGAGGAAGGAGGGAGGAGGAGTCAGACTCACTCAAGTTGCTCTGCAGCAGGTCCTTCTCTCTCGCCATGTCCTCGATGTTCTTCTTGTCCACCTCGATCTGCTTCTGTTGGATCTCGCTCTCCTTCACCAGCTTCGAGATCTGCCCCTTGAGCTCCTCCTTCTGCACCTCCACATCATGCTTCTTCTGCTCTACCTCCTTGATCTTCTTCAGCAGCCCGTCCTTCAGCCGCGACTCCTTGGTTGCTGCCGAGCGCAGACGGTTAATCTCGTCCTCCTTGGACTTGATTTCGATCTGCCGGTGGGCGTTCTCAGCCAGCAGCTGGGTGTTGGTGCTGATCTGCTCCTCCAGGTCCTGCTGCAGCTTCTGCGTCTTCTGCGTCAGCAGATCGTTCTCCTTGTGCGCCTTCTGAACTGTCTGCTCGAACTCCTTGATCTTCGTGTCAAGCCGCTGCAGCTCCTCCTGGCCCTTGGCGATCGCCTCCTGCTTCGCCTTCACCTCCTCCCCCTTCTTCTCCAGCGACGACTTGATCTCCTTGATCTCCTTCTCCAGTCGCTCCTTCTTGCGGACTTCTCTCTCCACGTCGCTCTTGCTCTTGTTGATCTGCTCCTTCAAGGTCATGATGTCTGCCTCGTAAGCCTGTTTCTCTGTGTCCAGAGTCCTGCACTTCTCCTGCAAGTCCACGATCTCGTTCCTCGCCGTCACGAGCTGCTGCGTCAGGTTGTCTCTTTCTGCTGTCAGCTCGTCCTTCTGCTTTGTAAGCTCGTTCACAGTGTTCTCCTGCCCCAGCGTCAGCCCAGCCCCTTGCTCCACGAGCCTGCTGAGGTTGGTGATCTCGAGCTTGAGCTGTTGGATGGTTTCCTTCGCTCGCTGCTCCTTCTCATGGGAGGCATCAACCATCTTCCAGGCCTTCTCAATCTCCTTCTTGAGCGAGGCGATCGTGTTCTGATCCTCCTGCGATAACTTGAGCGCTGTCTGGACCTTGGCCGCGTTCGCAACGATCTCCTGGTTGAGCTCGCGGCATTTCTTGATGAGCCTCTTCTCGCTGTCGTGTGACTTCTTGAGAGCTCGATGGAGCTTCTCATACTCCACCTTGAAGCGCTCAAGAGACTTGTCTCCCACAAGATCCTGCAGAACTTCCTGGAAGTCTCTCTCCAGCGCCTCGAACGCGCTACCCTCCAGCCCCATGTCGTCCAGACCATCTTTCTTGTCCGTCATCTCGTCGCCTTGACTTCAGCGTTGGGTCTCGTGCTCTGCGCTCTGGCCTCTGCAAATTAATCCTGCATGCGTCTTCCAATCCTGGAACAATCTAACAGTCAGTCACGAGCTCAGAAACCTATGAATTCTCTCTAAAGCACTTTAATTATATCGGGACAGACTCTCTAGTTGTCACAAAGACAATCATTCAGTATATTCTTATGGCACAGATAAGGCAAGTCTTCAACTGAATACAATCTCATAACTGCCTCTTTCGGTTTCAAGTTTTGCACGCTATCATCGCACAATACTCCTCCACACCATCGCCACAACAATGAGGCACGAAACCTTGCTCCACACACAAGATCACATGATGAGTCATCAAACAGTTTCCTCCATGTCTGCATGTTCTCAGTCTCTCTCCTCTCTCCTCTCCTTCTCTCCGCCTCTCCTCGCATCTTCACCCCCTGCTACTATACGCCATCCAACGGGAACTTGATTCCAACGCTGAGTACCCCCTTGGTTTGACTACCCACTTTGCCCCCATACCCCTTGGAATGTGAAGTACCTGGTTATTTGACTGCAATTCAGAGTATGATTGACCCCTACATCCAACGCAACACATGCACCCTACCATGTAAAATCATGACCCCACCCCTGATCATCCACACTCGCAACCGCACCAACTGCTATTGCCGTTACGAAAGTCGTTTTTGTTAACGAAGTCTATAACGGCTTTTGAAATGAGACCATCGGGCAGAGTTTTGTTACTTGCACGGAAGGAGGGAGCAGGAGCAGGAGCAGGAGTAGGAGCAGGAGCAGGAGCAGGAGCAGGAGCAGCAGGAGCCGGAGAAGGAGCAGGAGTAGGAGCAGGAGCAGCAGGAGCAGCAGGAGCAGGAGCAGCAGGAGCAGGAGCAGGAGCAGGAGCAGGAGCAGGAGCAGGAGAAGGAGCAGGAGCAGGAGCAGGAGCAGGAGCAGGAGAAGGAGCAGGAGCAGGAGCAGGAGCAGGAGCAGGAGCAGCAGGAGCCGGAGAAGGAGCAGGAGGAGCAGGAGCAGCAGGAGCAGGAGCAGGCATGCAGAGATAAAAGAGATGAGACAAGATCAGGCATGCAGAGATAAAAGAGATGAGACAAGATCGGAACTTTTATCCTTAACAACCTCCTGATCGCTCTGCCTTTTTGCTCCTGTAAAAACTCATCATTAGCACTGTTTTCACAGGATTTCTACCTGCATGATTGATTAGTCTTGCAACATGGGAGTGCTATACCTTTTCGTACGTGACGGAAAAGTCTTCATCCCTCCCTCCTTTTGGAAGGTTTCCTGGTTCAGTGCAGGTACAGCAACTCTTATGCGAACAGGAGTCTTCCTCATAATTCCGCATTTTGTCTGCAGGCGGCAGCTCCGGGGTTCGGCTATCCCTCAGCCGGCTGTCTGTTTGCGTCCTCGCCTTGTGGTCTCTAGGCGCCATCATTTTTTACGAGCTCGAGCAAGAGTATACGTGCGAGGATGCAGGTGAAACTTTCAAGAGCGCTCGGGAGTGCACCAAGAAGGTCAAGCTGTTCGATGCGTTTTATTTCGTGTTTATCACACTCACTACCATCGGGTATGGCGATGTCGTGCCGTCCAGCGTCTACAGCAGGTTGTTTGTTCTTGTGTTCACCCTCCTTGGCCTCGGGCTCTTCAGTACCTTTCTGGATGTCATGGGAGCATGGCGAACGAGCATGCTCCAGCAGCTCAAGCAAAGCGCTTCCTTCGGCGACTTCCTTGAGGCCACCATCGTCCTGCTGGTGGTGCTGGGTGCTGGCACGATGGGGTTGAGTTGGATCGAAGATCTTGAGCTAGTGGACGCGCTGTACCTGTGCGTTACAACCGTGACGACTGTGGGGTATGGTAAGAAGCAACAAGTTCTTGTGCCATGTAGAATGATTGTGGTTGCCCTTCCCTCGTTGACGCAGGTGATCTCAAGCCTGTAACATTCTGGGGGAGAGTGTTTGTCATCATGCTTGCCATGTGCTCTATCAGGCAAGCTTTTATGGCTGTGAGCTGTGTTTGTAACGTGAACCAGCACCATCGGGTATGTCACTTCATGTATCGGAGATCTCATCCAACCGGATTCAGACACTGCCGTAACCGTCCGATCAAGTGGCTGGCAAGTTTGAGTTTCCATTGCTAGATTGGATTTGGTGGAGATGAGACGCAGTGGAACTTGTCATTTCTCGATCGCTTCTTCGGCAGGAAAGTGAGTTGTGTGGTCAGGTTACGAGCTCCTTTGTTTCCTCAACTTGCATTATTTGTTAGGGCGGAGAGAAAGAATTTTCACTTTCAGCCTCTTGGAAGATGAAGTAAATACAGCAAAACCGTTGCGGAAATTTGGCCTAATAGTTTGCCTTCAAGATTTTTCTTGTTTTCCAAGATCTTTCTTCTCCTCTTCTCTTCAGTTCTGGGTGACAACGCATATATTCTTGTCTCTTTTTCAGCTGATTGGTCTCTCAGTCATGAGATACTTTGAGCCTCACATGGTATTCTTCTTTCATTCAGCCAAAGTGACGCCAAAGTGACGCTACCAAAGAGTTTCACCGATTGCTTCTACTGGAGCGTGATGACATTCACTACTATCGGTAAGACCACATTCTTGACCATCCTTGTTTTATGATTCTTGTGTTTCAGGTTACGGAGATTTTGCACCTTTGTCGACCGGAGGGAAGGTAATAGAACTCACAAACCAGCTGAACATGTCGACTGGAGTGGATGAGCTGGACTGGTAGATCGCTCAGGTCGTCCTCTGTTTGCTGGGGTTGGGTCTCTTCTCCGTCTATACTGGAGTACTCGGCGAGTGGAGGAAGAGGTGGTTTCAACTCTCCCTTGACCATATCAGAGTAACTTCATGAGCCTCAGTATGAGCAACAAGAGTGTGTGGAACGAAAGTCTGCTAGGTTTGATTCACCGCTAGTCCTGTGATCTACCGCTCATGCCACAGGCAAGGATTGCAAGCGATATTCATAGCAGGGATGTTGGTCTTTCATGTCGTAGAGGGACTTTCGATCAGTGAGAAACAATAAGCGGTTCACGCAAAAGTTCCTTGACGTTTCTTTGGGAGCAGATGATTCCTGGTATCTGACTTTCTGCTCAGTCACAACCATAGGAAAGCGTGTCTCATTCTCTTCAGTCAACGATATACGAGTTCCTGACGGCTAGCATTTCTCATTCAAACAGGTTATGGCGACCTGTACCCCAAAACGACGCTCGGCAAACTTTTGACGTGAGTTGCATCTGTCTCGTGCTGTAACTCATTCAATGGTCAGTTGCCTGCTGGCTTGTTTGAGCATCTCCGTTGTCGGCTTCGTGTCCTCAACTATCGGAGATTTGATCCAGGTAGAGCAGAAGCCAACTGATATAACAATTGTGACACCCGTGCAGGAGACTCTTTGTGCTGATTGGCGCAAGGTGAAGGATTCCGACAAGAAAGATTAAAGATGAGGGTTCAGTCAAAAAATTATGAGAGAGAAGGAAGTTCGCAACGAAGTGATCAGAAGGCGTTATACGTTCTACTTCGACGAATTGTCTTTCTTCGCCTTGGCTTTGCCGTCCTGATGGGAGTTCAGCTCGACAGTCACAAACCTATTTCTCACTTCACCTTGTCCTTCTCTTCCGAGGATTCTTTGGAGTTTTTGTCCTGCATCACGGTTTCATCAGGACTCCACTGCACATAGATTCATTTGAATAAATACTTTTTCGTTCTTTTCTTTGCCGGCCGCATCGTCTGCAGATTCGTTCTCCGCATCCTTCAATGCGATCTTGTTGTTGATCAAATTGTGAAGGGCAAGGACTGAACGGATCAAAGAGGAAATATAGATGACCTGCAGATCGAAGTCATGACGACTGTTAAACATGAGTTCACAGCACCAGCATCATATCATTCGTCTTGACAGAGAATGACCTGACCAACTCTTCCACGTTCAGATTGGGCAACAGATTGAACACCTCCTGCATCCCATTCAGCAATAACTACGAGCAAAGCAGCAATGAACCTGCATGAGATACGTAATTTCATGATTTACAGGCATGCTTCCATCGGCAACAAGCTTCAGGTAGGCATGAATGTCTTCGAGTCGAGCCTAATTCATCAAATCAGAAAACATTTTTTGGACTTCCGTTCAATATATTACCTTCAATCCTTTTAGAGAGTTCAGTTTTGAGTGCACACGCTCGGCTAGGGTGCTGACCTAAAGTCGCAAACGTCAATTTTTATCCAAACAAACAAGGAACTTACTGAAGCATCCTTGATGTCTCGCAATAAATGCTCTACACCAATCTCTTCAGCTTCTTCCGCTCCAATTTCACTACACGACAAGCAATTCAATACAAAAGAAAAAGAAGAAAAAGACATTGAAACCTTTGGAGATGTTGAAAGGATCTCCTGGTAGGGGTGCCGTCCTGTAGGACAACCCTTTGAGAACTTGGAATCCAATTTTTCAAGACAACTCACGTCCTTGACTTCCTCGATCGAGATGTATGCATCAGTTGGAATGTCTAACTCATCCTTGGGCTGAACATTGATGATGACCAGAACTGGATTCTTGGTGTATTTCTTGAAGACTTCGTTGATTTCAAGATCTGAAGCTCTGATTTTAGGACCAGTACTGTACCATCCAACTATCTTTTCACGTGCTAAAGGATAAAAAGGTCAAAACTATCCAAGATTGTTAAGTTGGGTACCGTTCACTTTCTTGAACATTCCAAACATGTTTTCCAAGTAATTGTGATCAAGAAACCAGATTCCGGGATTATTTTCATCCTCTTCGAAAGGCAACGCAAACTATTCGTGATATTTACAACGCCAGCTTGCGAATACTGCGAAACACATCATTACTCAGTCAAACAAACGACATTCCAGAACCTGGTTCTCGTGGGTAGACAGCCTCCATGAGTCACGCTCCCCCGCTATCTCTCTTGCTCCCAGAAGCACTCCAACCACGCGCTTGTTTGTATCCTGTACATGCGCGATCAGTGATCAGATTACAACTAACAACTCTCTCATGAGCTGATGATTCGCATCACCTTGGCGACTCGCATGTAGTGATCGGTCGCGGACAGCAGAACCAGCGGATGAACTATCGCACACGAAGGGAACAATGGCGGAGCTGCTGTTGCTAATCGAGGAACGTTTCAGCGAAGGAGAAGAAGAAGTTTGATGTTGGAGAACCTGGCGCATTCTGCCCCGAAGACTGGTTCGCCATCTCGTTGAGAAGCCCTGTTTCCACAGCAGTCAGCCAGTTGGAGACAGTGAGGACGATATCTCATCATTGATATGATTTTTGATAAACGGACATCGGACATGCAGGAATAATGAAAGATAATAGGAGCTAGTTGTCTTTGGAACCAATCCTTGTTTTAAAACATCCTTCTTGTGGGATCAATCACTTTCTGTCGCTCTAGAATTTCTCCCCTCTCTTTCTTCGTCTCTCATCTCGTCAATTCATTGATATTCATCTTGCATGCTTCTGCTTCGCTGCTCAATGCCCCCCTCCCCCTCCCCCTTCCCTTCGCTCCCTTCGCCTCTCGCTCCTTCCATAGCAGGGACAGGTCAGTCTTTCCCAATTAGTCAACTCTCTATAAATTGATTTAGCTTGTGAATAAATTAATTGGCCAGCTAACTTGATTTCAAAAAGCAATAGTGGGGGCCGAACCATGCCTGGGCGTCGGATATCACAGGGATCGATGGCGACATGGTTCGCGCTCGCAATGGCAGCGATGGTGATGATGGGAGAGCCGAGCCATGCTCTCCCTTCAAACTCCTTCCTGGGCAACCTGGCGAATCTCTATCACAAGAGCGTCGCCGTAAGCCCTCTTGCTACCCACTGCCTCCAGGGCGCAGGGATCGCGGGGCTCGGCGACCTGTGCAGTCAGTTCATTGAGAAAGAGAAACGTGTGAGCTCGGGAAGAATTGCAAGAGCATCGGCCACAGGCGTATTCTACAACGGCCTCCTCCTGCCTTACTACTACGACGCCATTCAGGGCGTCTTCCCGAGCCGCAAACCCGTGTTTGTGCTTATCAAGGTGCTGATTGACAGCTTCCTCTGGGGATTCTTTGGCAACTTTTCGCTCGTCGCAGGTATAAGTCATATCATTTCTCTCTTTGTGCTGATGTTGGTCTTGCAGTCCGACGGTATCTCGAAGGGTCCCCAGCAGTAGAATCAGTTCGATATGCTCAAAGTGTTATCTGGCCTGTCTTCAAGTCAGACTTCACTGTCTGGACCACCTACAACGCTCTCTGCTATGGCGCAATACCGCGAGAATATCAACCTCTTTCCACTGCTGTTGTGTCGGCGATGTGGTCTACATATATCAGCTTCATTTCGACCTCGGGTCTGCCGAAATGAAAGCAAAGCTGGAAGGCATCAGTTTTGTTGTTGTTTGCTGTATTGTTTTATGAGTTTAAGTGTAACTATCAAAGAAATTGCCCTTCGATTGTGTGGGATTGCTCGACCTTTGTTGCAGTATGCTTGCATGTGGAGAGTTGAGGCAAATCGTATCCATCGTACCGAGTCTATATTTGTGAAATCTCACTCATAGGTATAGGTAGTCCTTCGATGGGATGACTGGGGTAGTAGGTCGATACTCAATTCTTTCAGGAACAGCATCGAGCTCAAACTTTCAGTGAATAGCTTCTTCCTTCCGTCTGCCTGCATCACCGTTGCTGCTTCCTTGGCGCTAGCTTTCCACCTCCTTGAGCTCCTCGACTCTTGGGCTGGTTAGTATGGGATCACCGTCGTGAAGTCTTTTCCAGGGAAGCAATCCGGGGGAGGCTGAAGACATGTCAGTTGAGGGGGAGAGAAATAGACGCCTCTTCTGACCTCGATCTCAATGTAAGGTGCAAAGTCATAAGTGTATGACTTGGTGAAGTCTTGGATCAGAAGCTGAGGCGAACATGATTACGCAGGAGAAGAAAGGAGGAATAAGGACAGAAGGGTAGAAGTGAAGAGGAGACGTCGTCCCGTAAAAGAAACAATTGAGGCATGAGCGAGAAAAGCAAGAGCAAAGAAGATGGAAAGGAAGAGTTCCAAAGGATCCGTTTCTTGCCTTCTGTCCTGGAACGTGTTCGGCAGGAACAGTCAGCTTCCAACTATCGAGTATCGTCAGATGCCGAGCAACCCTCAGACCATGTTGTATTACTGTGACCCCGCAAAGTCGCTGCCCAAGTACACCTGAGCTGTCGTCATCGAAACTGACACGTCTGACATGCTCAAGTTTACACCTGCTGAGAGACTGGTACGGGCTTCAGCACCGTCTTCCTTGATGTTGGAGCAAGCTTTGCATTGTTCCACCTGCAGAGCCTCCTCAGGAGAAGAACGGCCGATCGATCATCTCACGGCCCATTGCCGAACGCATCTATGTTGAGACGCATCTGCTGAATCTCTGAATACATCCTATTCAAGCTCAGCACCTGTCTCCTCCTTCCACTCTTCTCACTTCACTTCCGAGCCAGCAATGGTCATCTCATCGAATGGAAGTTCATAGTTGTAGACAGGAGCAGATCCTCCTGGACCGTATTGCCCGCCCTGCAATTCAAACCTGAGATTTCTTCCCCTTGCTCACTTATCAAATTCTACTTCTGTGCTCGGGGAAAATCGACTGCCTGAAGGCCAAGCCTGTCCTCCAGCTTTCTTGAGTTCTGTGTGGGGTACAGTGTTGGACATTTCTATTCAACCCCTTAACCCTACCGCGTTGACTGTTTCTGATGATAATCTCCCTCCTTTCCTGGCATTGGAAACAAACATTAGCTTCCAAACAAGATTACTCATCTTCTACCTGCTGTAGTGCACATGTCGAGCAACACAGCGTTGTCATACAGTCGAGGCCAACGTTGGGCTGCAGGACACTCCAACGGTTGCACAACATGGGAAGCTGATCTGACCTTGATGTTGTACAACCGACGTGTAACACTTCTCAGCTTTGTGTGGTACAAGCACAACCTGTTGATGAAGCGCGTAGTCAAAGTGTTTTGAATCGATCGATTGAGATGCAAGCTCACAGAGGACATGCTAACCCAGCATACACCTTGTTTCCACTGCACGGAACGTCTTCAACGTAGATATCAATATCCTCTTGGGCATCCTAGATGCAATTGTTACACAAGATTGTTATTAGCCCAAGTCAATGGACATGAAGAGCAGAAATCCTATCCCGTAGCATCTCCGCATTGTACCCAAAGATCACGCAAGGACAGAAACAAGTCGAGAAAAACAGGTCAGCAGATTCCAGACAACCTTCTGCACGAGATCGAATCAAGTCAACCACTCTAATTGAGGTCAAAGAAATTCCAAACCAGGATGCGAAGTGAAGCTGAATAGCCCAGTTGACCATTTTTCTGCTTCGGCCATGACTCTTAGATGTCAGTTCTGGGGTTACAGTATCGCTTTCATGAGTGCGGCAAAGTTCTGGAAACAAAAAGTGTTACACCACTTCTTTTCACAAGTTGATTCCAGATGTGGTTTGAAAATCAAGAAGCATCTACCAACTCTCTCAAGTCTAAATTGTCCGCTTGCCCTTCCTGAGTAGCCTGCCTTGTATTGGTTTCGGAAGTTGTGCATATCCGCCGACGATGGTCCATTTGTTTTGTAAACAAGGGCATATCACCCGTACGCCCCATCTCTCCACCCCCTTGCCCATCTGCCCGTAAACTTTCTTTGACATTCACGTGAGATCCACGAGTTGAACTTTCAGCTGGAATCTCACTGAAGTATTCTCAGCTCAGAGCCTTCGCTATCTGACTCTCAGCCGGACTCCTCGTCCTTTCTGCCTCATTCCTTTGTCTCCTCCTCACAGGCTTTGTTGACAAGACAAGTTTGATGCCCGTTATCACCGCCGTAACGGCCAGTGAGGGCTGGAACCGTTGACGGACTCGTGACTCAGTAGTGACGGCCGCCGCGCGGCGGGCCGCCCCCGGCGGAGAGTTGCTTGAGGTCTTGGAAGTTGTATATAGCGGCTTCAATTGGTCTGCCACCGTTACTACGTGACTCTTCTCACAAGTTGTAATATTCCAAAGTTCTCTTACTATCGGTGATCTCTCAACTTCTTCCTTCCGCCGGGGCCTCAGTTCTCCCGGGCGGCACTGCTCACCAAGTTGCCGCGGTGGCCAATCTCCGACATTTACCTTTGATGGAACATATGCCAGCCGTGCCAGTCAGATAGCGCCGAGTTAACAAAAACTCTCCTGTAAACCAAGACGACTTACGTGGCGAGGCGGCATGTAGTACATGGAATGAAGAGGGGACTTTCCTAGCCTTCTTGCTAAGGTCCTCTCATGTCTGGATGCTTGGGTTTCACATCCTAGCATACAGTCTATCTCTCATGTGCTCCTCAATTCTGTTTTTGTGTGCATTAAACTCGGTCTTGAGCAAAAACTGTCTTGTTACAACTGAGGTCGATGTGATGTCTGCGTGACTTTGGACTAGTACAAGTCTAACAAACTTGTATTCCGTCAACCTTCCTATCCTTCAAGGCACTGTACTTCATAAACGAGGCTCTATCATGGCACTGCCGCTGATCGGCATTGAATGGTTGTAGTGGGACGAAGAGGGGGCTTTCCTAGCCGTCTTACTAAGACGGTCCCCTCATCAACGGTCCGATCTGGATGGCATGGGGTTCACATCCTAGCATACAGCCTATTTCTCATGTGCTCCTCAATTCTGGTTTCAAGCCAAGTTGTGTGCATTCAGTACTCGTAAACTCGGTCTTGAGCAAAACGTCGGACTCAGTGTCTTGTTACCGTACAACTAAGGTCGATGTGATATCCGATCTCATCAGCGTGACTTTGGTGACTAGTACAAGTCTAACAAACCGTTGTATTCCGTCACGATGATTCCGTCGCCCGGCCGAGTCCGACTCGACTGAGTAGCCTCACTGTGAGAGCGCGGCCGCGGCGTGGCACCGGGCCGGCCGGAAGTTGGCCGCGCCGGCGGCCCCGCGGCGGGGGCTAAAATCATCTACCGTGGCACCTACCGGCGTGGTCGGATGCCCGTGGATGCGAAATTCCGAAGTTCCAGATTTCAAAGTTTCAAGTTCTGGTAAGAATATCAGTTAAATTTAAATCTCATCACCAAAATTTGAACTTGGCACACTGCTACCCGGTACTCTATCGGACCTTCCGGTCAGGCTGCCAGCTGTGAGCGGCTCGGCTCGGTTTGAATTGAACAATCGGAGAGATAACGAAGTGACGATATTGACTATAGAACTTTCTAAGTCAGGTTGGGACTCCTCGATATTGACTACAGACTTTTAGTCACAGTGTTGTTCTTCTCTCAGATTTTGACTACATGTTCGATTTCTTGACTATAAAGCTGATTGTTTCTGTTTGTAAATTTGACTATAACACAATCATGTCTTATAGTCAAGGGGCCACAACTCGCCTGTTTGAAAATCCCGCCCTCCCCCGCCCGTCCGCAGCAGCATGCAGGTACCGAGCCCGTGCCATCGTTGCGCTTTCTAGTCGCAGAACTATGTGCTCTTCATGCTGTTTGATTCCTTTCATCTGTGTGTCACTTCCTGTGCAGCTGCTCAGCATTTGGAGATTTGGTTCTCTTGATGTGGTGTTTGCAGCAATTGCAGTGCCCCAACGGATGATCGATGGTCCATTCACATCTATCTCCTTTCCTGATGTTCTTTCATCAATTCGACTGTTTCCTCCTGTTTGAATGAATTTCTGCTTCGTGTCTGCTCCGTCCTCTCTTCCTAGCATTTCTCTTCACTGATACCTTTCACAGATTTTCGTGAAGACCCTTACGGGCAAGACCATCACCCTCGAGGTAAACTCCTCTGGCTGAAAGTGATCCACTGACTTGAATCAAGGTCGAGAGTTCAGACACCATTGATATGGTCAAGAGCAAGATCCAAGACAAGGAGGGTATTCCCCCCGATCAGCAGCGACTCATCTTCGCCGGCAAACAGCTCGAGGACGGCAGAACCCTCGCCGATTACAACATCCAGAAGGAGAGCACCTTGCATTTGGTTCTTCGTCTTCGCGGAGGCGCTGGAGATGATGATGAGAAGAGACCCAAGCGTGACAAGAAGCCCGTCGAACGCCTTGTCGCTCAACAAGCCCCTGAGCCCAAGAAGCGTGCCGCCAAGAAGAGTGATGCTGCTCCTGCCGCCAAGAAGGTAAACCGTTTCCTCTGCTCATGGCGAATCTGATGCAATCTTAAAAAGGGCAAGGGTGCCCCCAAGGAGAACAAGGAGAAGAAGGAAAAGAAGCCCCTCAGCGGCTACAGTGCGTTTGATCTCTTCATGATGTTGAATTTCTGACATCTGTCGCAGTGTTGTTCTGCAAGCACATGAGACCCGATGTCACCAAGCAGAACCCCGGCAAGGCTGTCACCGAGGTTGCCAAGATTCTTGGCGAGATGTGGCAGAAGGTGTCGGAGAAGGATAAGGCCTCATGGAAAGAAGGCAAGGTTCCCAAGTAAGTTCGCTGGTTTGCCTCACTTCTCAACCGCTGGACAACGATTTGTGGATATATCCAACTACACAATTTTGGGATTTTGGTTAACAGTGTTTGTTGGTACCTTGATTTCCAGTGATCAGTCACTTTGACACAACTAACTCTGAAAAGATAGTTTTGTTTTAATTAATAAATAATTCTTCCTTTCATTCGGGTCTCTTCCAGCCTTTCTGTTGACAGCACACCATGTCAACACCTCAGAAGCCCTTTGACTTCTGCCGTGCCTGCATAATCTTAGCAAAATACGTTCGGCTCCCTGCAGTAGATGGTCTAGCATTTGAAGTCTGAGGTCGTGGAGTGGGAGATTCGGTTTGACACTCAATAGCTTGTGTCTCGATCCTAGCAGAGATAGGCCTTTGGTGCCTATTGGAAAGATTGTCATCATTTTCAAAAGTGTTCTGATTTTGCTCAGTTGGTGATGCTGTAGATGCTCGACTAGCCGACGACTCGCACAACGCGACGGTACTCGAGAGCTTCACCGCATCTACTGCCGAAAATGGGATGGCCGCTACTGTCGCTGAAAGCTTCTTGCTTGATTTGACGAATTCTTTGACACTGTTCGCCCCTCGCAAGGCCCCTGCTCTGCCATTGATCCATACGCTGCCTGTTCCGTTCCTCTGGACCAAAGCACTTCGTTTTTTTCGCTCCTCTTCCATGCTCTGTTTCAAAGATCGGAGTTTTTCCTCCATCTCAAGCAAGTCTTTGCTTGTAGCTTTCCCCTTGATTACACTGACTGGTTTCGACATGTTTTCTCTAGGCCAGCGAGTAGTGCCAGCGATGCAGTCTCGAAGTCCAATTTGAGCAAGACTAAGGGAAATCAATTTCTCACAAAATGTTCTAGTGACCGATCTGATCCAGACGGTTATGCCAAAAATGCAAATCAATGTTCGATGCTTTCTTGCCCTTGAATTGCGAACACCTGCTCTTCGCAATCGCTCTCTTCCTCCACCAGTTCACTGATGTCGTTTCCTACGTTGAAGTCGCCGTTGTTCTTTCTACTCTACAGGTCTGCTCAACCCGTACTTGCCTGCCAGCTTGCTCTGGCCCTTCTTTCTGTTGGATCCTCCTCCTGATTTCACAGGAGACTACCGGGCACCCGGTCTTCTTTCAACCACGTGCCGGATTTGAGTTGGTGGGTACTTGTACCCACCCCATACTACCCTAAGATTATCCATGATTGTTTGGGGGTAGTTGAGGGATTTGAGGGTCCTGCACCGGCACTTGAAAAAGAGCTCGATAGAAGGGGGGTGGGGTTGTAAAGCCAACGGCAGGGCGGTTGATGGGTCACAGTCCCTCTTCCCCGCACATACCCACTATCGTTGTTTTCCGTTATACAACCGTTATTTGAATCACCGTTTCAAGACCGTTATCCATCCAACGGTTTGACCCATAAATGGAAGAAGCTGATTGCTCGCCGCAGGTGATCGTTTGTCCACGTGGGGTCGTATGAATAAGGCAACACTCGCAGCCAAAGGGGTGGGTCAAAACATACGGTTGATAGGGGTACATCAAAATTACCAGGGGTAAAACTAACCCGAAGGTCCCCGGGGGAAGTGGGGTGGGGGGTCGTCGTCAGCCTCCATATATGTGTCCGAGTGGTTGTATCCGTCTGCCCTCCATGGGTGGGGTGGGAAGACTACGATGAGTAGGTGGGGGTACAGGGACAGGGGTCTTGTTGAGCAACTACACGCGGAAAAGGACGGGGTCTTTGAACCTGCACGAGGGTATTGGAATATGAGGGTGGGGGTTATAGAAAGAAACAGGATCACTGGGGATGAGAGGGGTGGAGTGAAATAAGTGTCCAATTTCAGTGAGTATCCGACGAATTTGATGGGTATGGGTAGAAAATGTGGCATTCAAGGGGGTGATTTCTCTGTCAAGCAGAGGGTTGAGAAGTAAATTGAAGGGTTAAGGAAATATTTCCAGGGTACATGAAATGAGAGGGGTAGGCTGTGAAGCGGGGTAGGTAGTACCACCCCAGTATCAAAGAGCTATGTATAGTCCAGGAAGGTGGGTGGGCAAGGCGAAAGAGGCGGAGGATGCGGTGGATGGTTTATGTGCTGGCGGCGCATGCGATCGTTGCGATGGTAGACAAGGGAGAAGGAAGAAAGGGTGCAGCAATCGTGATTTCCACCCTCTGTCTACTCTGTCTCCTGTGTCGAAGTGATCTCGTTTCCTGGGCTTCACGTCAAGGATCGTTGGTGTACTACGGAGTGGATGGATTGCGTCGGTACCTTGAAGATAAGGGGGTCGCCTTTGTGGACGTTGGCATTGCGCTGTTCTGCTATGAAATGCTGGGGGTTTTGGTCCTGCTATCATTTTGGTTGGCATGCTTCGTAATGCAGCCTGTGAAACAGTGCTTCTTACAACCTATTGGGACACTGGTTGGGGTGACGCGGGATATATTCGGCCAGGGCTTTATGCGAACAGCCGAAGACTCTTACAAGCTTGTGCTAGAGAAAGTGCACTCCAAGTTTGCAGATATCGCTAAGCGGATGCAGGTGGATCCAGTAAGGCTAAGTACAGCATATGCGGAGGGTGCGATATGCCGGGGGTTGCTGAAACCATTGCTGGTTCCTATGAAACTTTACGGTGCATATTTGCTAGTAAGAGGGTGGAGACATGTCATGATGAACTTATCAAGCTTGCAAAAGCAAGTTTTATAGCTTCATTTTTTCATTCTTTCTTCCTCTAAAACCAATGTATATTTTTCTGTCCATACACCCCGAATAAACTTAGCTTTCGCATGAATGTTGTATTCACCGTTGGTGCCAATTCCAATCAGCTTCACACTGAAAGTGTGAGCTTATGGTGATGGCAAGATTGTGCCATAAGCGATGAGAAGTGTCTGGTATCCGATTCCTTTTCAAACTCTCGACTGTTTTCACTGCGAAATACAGCGTACATTTCTCATCTTCGCAAGGATTGACAGATACAGTTCAGCACCTTGGAAGGTAATTACGAGATTTATCAACAGTTTGTAAAGATTTGAGAAAGTCAACATCAAAATTAATGCGGCAAAGCGCAAAGCATATCACTGTAAGCGGACTAAAATCCTCGCTGGGATTACAATCATTCCTTGTTGGGCTTGTGATCACTCGAGATCCCTTTGCCTTCCCTGGTGGGGCTGAGAGTTTGTTAGTTCCAAGCCAGTTCCTTCACTGTCCAAGAAGCGCTGCAAGAACACCCGTTACAAATGCAACGGATCGGTGAGATAGCAAACCTGCCAGAGCCTGAGCAAACCCCGCTTCCCTGTGGAGGGAAATTCTGGTATGACAGAGCCAACTTCTCTGTCGCCGAGTTTGTCAAAAAACGTATCAAGTAGATCATTTTGAGATTGAACAGTTCCAACAACATCTCTTAGCCCATCCCAGAGCTCATCCCGCAATCGAAGTGAAGTGTCAGATGAAGGCATTAGACTACAAAGCAAAAGTCATGGTGTTTCAGAAACATGTTGAAGCAAAATCACCTGTTGACTGGCCTTGACATCACATACTCCGCGAGACGTTTTGCAGAACGGGAGAACGCTTTGCTGTTCTTCTCATCTAGGATGAATTGAATCATTTGCTCTACTGCTGGTCGGCTTTGGGTGCCCAGGAACTCTTTGACTTGTGGTCCAAGACTGTTGTCCAATGCGTCACGAAGAGCTTTGTTCACTTCCTGACGGATTGGACCGATGACCGGCAGCTGATTGACAATGTTTCCCAGGATATCAGCACGCTGCATGAACTCCAGGATCCCTGTGTAAAGGATTGCTCCCGCCATGGATTCTACTGCCGGTGTCCTCATGAATGCCTGTGCCAGCCAAATATTTCACAAGGTATCAACAATAAACAACGAATCAAACACAACATAAATCATTGTTGACGAACCTTCAAAATCGCAGGATCAATCTCAGAATTTTCAACTTGTTTGTAGATCTGAAATGTCCAACAGTGTCAGAACAGGCTGAAGGTAGAGCTGCAACCAAAGCCACACCTTGTTTGAGAAGTCAGCGGATAATATCTCATTGAGAGGTCTCTTCTCAGTACGTAGCCATTGGTCAATCTCTTGGTGAAGATCGTTAAACTTTTGCCTCTGATCTTTCCAGTACTGATCATCTTCTGACAGCTCCGTGAGGAGTTTCCTGACTTCCGCCTTGTCGAGAAGCTCGTTGAACGTCTGCCCCCTGACCCACAGATCCACCCGATCTACAACAGTTTCGGCTGATGCAGATTTCATCATTACATTGGAAGTTCTTCTCATTGTTCTGCAACTGCTACACTGATTGCTGCGCACTGAACCTGTTGTCCAACTAACTGTTGGCATCCATCCACGTACAGCAGTCGACAAGCAAAGGACGAAGAAGACAGCAGCTCTGCAAGAGAGCATACTCGTCGTCATGTTAAAAAATCTATCCTCTCTGCAGGAAAAATGTGTAAGCAATGCGCCATTCAACCTTGTTTCAGCAAACTGTTTCAAGAACACATGATTCCATGAAAATTCGACAATTGCATCCACGCACAAGTAACAATCATTTCACTTCAACCCCTTCTCACAATCCCTTGTCCTTCTGCATGCAGCTACGAATTCCCTAGCCCTTGTGACCCAACACTGCATTATGGGACACAACTAGCGCACCGTGCATGGCTGTCCTTTTGCTCATGTCGGCTTCACTAGAGGGTGGAACTTGTGGATCAAGCTGCTGCCTCCCTCAACACAACCTCGTCTACCCATCTTCCTCTCTCTTCTCCCGCCCTCGGGGTCTGCATCAAGCTCTACCCTCCTCCTCACCTGTCCTTCCTCCTCCTCCCTGACCCCTCATCCCCCTTTGGTCGTCTCATTCCAGCCCTCATCCCCACTCACTCGGCTCGGCTCCGGCAGGTCTCCGGGCCCCGGTCTTGGCCCAGTAAATGCTATGTACCTCATCCCCACCATTGACCAAATTGGATGACGGGGATCGATGGAGATGGTCTAGAGAGGTGAGTGGAGGAGGAGG
>NW_005434637.1:185573-187284 GCF_000315625.1 Guillardia theta CCMP2712
TTCCCCTCCTTCCCCTCCTCCCCTCCCTCCCCTCCTCCCTCCTCCCGAACCTCTCTCGTAAGCAGCCTCATTGAGATCCGGTAGGTTCTCTTTGTCGAGCATCGAGCTCTGGAGGAGACCATTGCTGCCTTGCACAGATTTGCCGCGCACCCCGACGTCCTGGTGGGTCCTTGGCAATGGTGGAAGACTGTTGCGATGAAAGTCTTGGACAGATCCAAGGGTTCAAGGCGCTGATCAACATGGGGAAGAACGACAGAGGTGAGCGAAGACAGAGAGTGCGTGTTTTATGATGACGTTGATGTCTGGCAGCCAAGTCGATCATCGGAGCGCAGGGAGCGCCCGCGGTCATTGTGCAGGCGATGCAGGACTTTAAGGTGAGTTCATGTTTCATGTTCGCTAGAGACTGCACGTGTAACTTCACAAGCCTCCCTGCCTGATGGCATTGTTTGATGCTCCTGCTCATTGTTGTATTGCCTCCAAATGACTTCTGTTCTGATCTCACTCGCTGTTGTCAGGACCTGGCAGAAGTTCAGCAGGTCGGGACTTGGTGTCTCGGTATTGATACAGTGGGTTTGATCTTTGGTATGTGACGTGTTGCGGTATGTCGCAGGAAGCATTGTTGTTGTGCATATGGAGAACAAGGTGAGAGGGTTGGGATGATGGTGTTGATGCAGACTTGTTGTTCCTGTTGTTCTTGTTGATGATCATGATTGTCATGATATAATGGAGATGGAGATAGAGATGATGATGAAAAGATTATGTCATCAGAAAATTACAACACCTTATTTAACGAGAAATTGGTTTTGGGTACCAACAAAACTTGCTGATTGCCCTGATGTATTTGGCGCCTCATAGAAATATTAACAGAGATATTCTAGCACATTGCAGGCGAAGCAAACGCTCCTGAGGCGATTTTGGAAGTAATGAAGGTAAGAATGTTGTAAATCACAGCCTTTGACATTGCGTGGCACGACATGACGCGATCTGATGTGATGTGATCTGATCTGATCTGATCTGATGTGATCTGATCTGATCTGATCTGATCTGATCTGATCTGATCTGATCTGATCTGATCTGATCTGATCTGATCTGATCTGATCTGATCTGATCTGATCTGATCTGATCTGATCTGATCTGATCTGATCTGATCTGATCTGATCTGATCTGATCTGATCTGATCTGATCTGATGTGATCTGATGTGATGTGATCTGATGTGATGTGATCTGATCTGATCTGATCTGATCTGATGTGATCTGATGAAATCTGATCTGATGTGATCTGATCTGATCTGATAGCTGATTTTTCTACTCTGATGGTGACTTGGCTTTGAAGGCTTTTCCTGGCAACATAGAACTCCAGCAGGTAAACAGAAGTGAGGAAGGAGATGAAACAACAAATGAAAGGCGGTAACAAAGGAGAAACTGTATCCGAGCAGGAGCAGGAGCAGGACAAGGAGCAGGACAAGGAGCAGGACAAGGAGCAGGACAAGGAGCAGGACAAGGAGCAGGAGCAGGAGCAGGAGCAGGAGCAGGAGCAGGAGAAGGAGAAGGAGGATACTTATCCTGGTGTGTAGGTCAGTTTGTGGGCCCTTGGATCTCTCTGTGCGAATTTCCCCTCGAATGGAGTGAGGATAGGAAGGAAAGGAGGAATTTCATTGGTAAGGGCAGCCGATGCTTCTGATGTTATTTCCTCCTCTCCTCTCCTCTCCTC
>NW_005434637.1:188053-218053 GCF_000315625.1 Guillardia theta CCMP2712
GGCTGCACTCAAGCTCCTCCCAGCTCTTCACGTCGGTCAAGCTGGTGAACCCGTGACTCCGACTACCTGCTTTCAACTTTTGATGTAGAATGCTACATAGAGCGAGCTTGTTCCTTCAGAACAAGTCAATGGTGCTAGTCGAAACGAAGTTAGATTACCTGTTCCGCCAGCGATTCACCAATGACCATTGAAGGAACAAGAACAGATTTGCAGCGAAGACGAAGAACCCAACAGTTCGTGTTGATACCCCAAGATATTTCCTCATCATACTGTCGTGACATTCGCTCTGAGGTTGCTCGTTCACTTCGATTGAGACTTCCGTTCACTCCAAGTCGCACAACCTTCTCTCGTCCCTTACCGCAACGAGCACAAGGACTGTGCCGGGAGAGGAGAGCCAAGATGGATGTCTCAGTGTTGAACCATGCTCTCACTCTCCATGTTCACCGTCATGCTCGCACTTCTCCCCCTCTGCGCTTTCACCATCGCCCCCCTGGCCATCCCGATGCCGTCATTCTTTTACTGATTGAGAACCTTGTGAATGGTCACCCACCCCTCAATTAGACAACCAACAGACGTGTGACCCCGTACTCAATAACTTTGACAAAAGTACCCTGATATGTTGTTGAAAAGGAATGCACAGAGGGAGGAGGGAGGAGGGAGGAGGGAGGAGGGAGGAGGAGGGGAGAGAAGAAAGGTTGACCCCCTTGCAGTTCTCCGGCGGCCATCCAGAAATTCTTGGCCCTTCCTGCCTTTGCTTACTTTCAATAAACTTCTCCTCCTCTCTTTCACCCTTAGCAACAACCCACACACTCTCCTTCATCTTTCTCTTCTTCATCCTGAGATCCCCTCAGCTCCTGTGCCTTCGGGTTGACATGAACGAGAGATCATGATTGACTTTATTAACGAAAAAGATTGCTGGAGTGAATAGAAAATTGATGGGTATTGGTGGTGGTGATGATCATTGCGATGGTGATGGTGATGATTGAGATGAGGATGATGATAATTGAGATGATGACGCGGATGATCGGTAGGAGAAATTTCAGCAGGAGAAATGCAACGAGAAGGAAGATGGAGAGCATAAGAGGACGCAATTAAGCAGATGATAGTTTACACTAGGAGGGATCGGAGAGAACGCTCCTGCTCATACTCCGAAAGCCCTCAGAGTGGCTGGAGCTGAAGATGTCGGAGAGAAACAAAGACGTCTGCAGGAGTTGATTACGCGGAGGAGAGGTAAAACAGCAAGCATGCCATGCTTCTCCTCTCCCCTCCCTTCCCACTGTTTCTTCCTCCCTTCTCACCTGAGCCCCGTGCTCCCTCGCCCTCTCCTCCTCCAGCCTGCGCCTCCTCTTTGTTTCTTCAGCGAGTTTCTTCTTCAGATCTTCACAGGTCACAACCAAGCTCAAGATCTGCCGGCATAGTCCCTCCGAGTCTCCTCCTCCCTCCTGCTCCATTCTCAGCCCACCAACCTCCCCTTTCTTCCCCTTCACCTTCCGGGCGACTGCAGGAGAAACATGTGAGGTCTCAACGTCCCTCCTTCTCTCCGCAGCTGATCTCGCAGATGTCTGCTGCTTTTCCAGCTGCTGCTTCTCCCTCCTCCACGTTTCAGCCTGCCACACTCAGCTCAGCCCCACAGCCACAGCAAGGATGCTTGACCCGTTTGACGGCGGCCTCCAGGAGGGGTTCAACGCGATCAAGCTTGTCAAGAGCCTTGCCCGCCATTTTTCGGCATTCCTCCGCTTCCAGCTGGTAGCCAGCTGAGCGTTGTCGCAGGTCCTTGAGGTCTCGCAAGGCGTTCTCATGGTCCTCCATCATCCGCCATTGCGCCTCCTGCTGAGCTGCTAGCGTCTTCTCCTGCACCTAGAGTAAGCATGCAAGACGTGGAGGGCAGCAGGTCGGCGAGGAGGAGGGGAGAGGGAGGGAGCGAGAAGGAAGGAAGGGAAAAGGGGAAAGGGGGGAAAGAGGGAAGAAAGGAGGAAGGGAGGGAAGGAGATTTTGACCTTTTCAGTGTATGCCTTCAGGACGGCATTATGCTCCGATCGAAGTCGACGGATCTCATTGCACAAATCATCTACACATGGAAGTGTCATCACAAGATCTTGTTCTCCTGCCATGTGAAGCTCACCGAACTCCTCCATGACCTGTTGCACAGTTGAAGGGCTTCGATGACTTGTTCTGACGTCGAGGCTGTTCTCTTGAATGACATCTCGCATTTTTGTCTTGAGGATCCCAAGTTCTATCTCTGAGCACTTTGCAATCTCCTCCTTCTCCCTTGCTGCCTCCTCCAACGCTCTCTTCAAGGCCTCGATCTCTTCCTTCAACGAGTCTTGCACCGTTCTCAGCGTCGCCTCCTCAACCTCCAACTCCACCTCCACCTCCTTCTCCTCTTCCTCCTCATCTTCATAGATCGACTTCAGCAAGGAGCTCTGCAAACGACTCTCCTCAAACTCTCCCAAGGCGATTCCCATTGCTCTCGCGGTGACAGCAGCTCTCTCCTTCTCGCTCTTGTGGTCAAGGTGCAGCTTTCATTTTGCATTGGTGGTGGAGTGAACAAAAGATGTCAGATGCAAGGAAACACAGACATTAACAGTTTACAGACCTTCATCCATGACGAGCTCATACTTCGCAGCTCTCTCTTCATCTCGCTCATCCACACGTCGACCTGGCTGATGGTGCCATACCACACCTGCAGAATAAACCGCAGCGCTTCATCCTCCATGGCGAAAAAGGACGAGATCATGCCTCTAACGTCTTGAATCATCACCCTGCAATCTTCGTACTCATCGAATGCCATCTCCAATGCTGCGAGGACACGCTGGATCCTGTTCTCTGCGTTCTTGTCTCGTTTGCACATCCTCTTGAAATGGAGATCCTCTAGTTTTCCCTCGAGAGCCAGCGAAGGGAGATCGTCCTCATCGCAGTCAAGATCACAAGACACAACTTGCTGGCGATGGAGGGAATGGCTCAGCATCTGCATCCTCTCAAGGTGTGACCTTTGGATCTGCCGCTGCGAAGACGACATTACGCTCTCCTCCAGTTGCACTTTCGATGTAGCAGAGGTGTGGTCAGGGGCGGAGGACAGAGTCATCGCAGGAGGAAAGAGAGGGCTCTCTCTCTTGCTCCTTCCTCTGAACGTAGTGAGAACTTCTGCAAACCTTCTCCTGACGCTTCGAGCCATGGCTTCGCATTTTTCTTCGCACGCCCCGAACGCATCGCCCACCATCGGTCACTACCAAAATCTGCAAGGCGGGTGAAATCGTAAGGGAGGGGTACATATTACTAGAGAAAAGTCTGAGCAAGGAGGGGTGGTGCTTTGAAAGATAAAAAGATTGACGATTTGAAAGCCGCACTCTAGAGCTACTACTACTACAAAACTTCTTTACTCAAAGTTAAGTTAAAATTCAGTACTGTACGAGGACAATCAGGAGAGTCGAGGAGGCTTGACCCTGACACTGTCCGATCGCACCGTACTGGCCACACGGCGAGCCTCAGAGAAGAGCCGCAAGCCTTGAAGAAAGACGGACAGCTCGGAGAACCAAACCTAATCCTGCCAACTGCTGTCCCCCAAAGCGGCTGCATTCAACTGCGGCGCGCAGGACGGACAATTCACGGGAGTCCCGTTGACTCCGCCGACTGTGACTCGCGGCCGGATGCGAGCCGGCCCGGGGCCTGCCGCCGCCGCCGCCGCCCCGGGCCCCGGCGGCAGTTCCCGAGAGTCCCGCCGAGGAGTCCGATACGACGGCCGGGCGCCGGATCCGATCGGACGGCCGCAGTCCGATCAGGCTATTTCAAGTTTGATCCGATGATGATCGCCGCCATCGGCCGCATCCGATCGGATCGGACAGTGACCGTACAAGTGGGAGGGGCCGGGGCAAATGTCACGGACTGAGGGATCATGATCAGTTTCAGCGGCCCGCCGGGTGGCACGGGCCAGCCATGCGTGTCAGTGAAGTAACCTGACTCCTTCAAGGTTAAAGTAGCGTGACGCGTCAGCACCTCATTGAAGTCACGAGGAAATTTAATCGTACCCCCCAATATCACCTATCATAGACCCGTGGGCCGGAGACAACGAACGCCTTCTTGAATCTCCGTGATTTCTGACCAGTACCACCCTACCTCCTGAAAATCTGAATTATCACCCCTAGAATAGAACGTTCGTTAGAGGCTTGTAGTAAAGATCACGGGGAAGTAGTAAGCCCCTGGTAGTTGAGATAAGGGTGCCAAGCAGGAAATCGGAGGTAGCTGCCGAACATGGAAGTTCTAGATGGAGGCGACGTGAACGGGTCGGGACAGGCTGGGGATGACATGATGCAGATACAAGTCAACGAGATAGATGAGGAGATGCTTGCCTACATGGTCAAGCAGGTCGTAGTGGAGCAGACCAAACATCACAGGAAGTATGAGATTTTCTTCTTGTGGGTGTTCATGTGTTGTTGCTTCGTCACGATCGCTATCCTCCGGAAGCAAAGGCAAGAGCGCAGACTTACACAACGATGTCGTTCCCACCAGTTGGAAATCGACGAGGATGATCGTCAGGAAGAGGCACACGAAAGTCTTACGAGCTTGAAGAGACAGTGCAGTCCAAGGTGCAAGAAAGACAATTGTGATCCCACAAGAGAGTACTGTCCTGCGTTTCACAAGCAGCAGGATGACTTTCAAGTGTTGCATTATCTGTCTTCGCTATCTGGCAAGTTGCAGCAGATGATGGATGAAAGTTACAATCACGACTATCGAAAGAAAGAGTTGAAGCCAAAACCACGATTGAACTCTACTACATCCCCCCGGCAAAAGACGGCAATCGCAAAACAACGAACCCCAGTCTCTGGCAGTTGTGTTCGTTGGTTGACAACATCTTTCTGATTTTGCTTCGTCATCGCCGACGTGCTTGTATTTCTAGTTTCTTATCCAAGGCTCGCTGTCGACGCTGTTGCCATGATCGCCTACCACCTTATCATCGCAGATTGCAGCTGTAGCATCATTGTAAAGACCATTGACCTGTACTAGTGTCGATTAAACCCTTTCTGCTCCACTTGTTGTCTCCGAGTGTAAATCGGCTAATGGGATGATGGGAAGGAATTCGTAGCCCGACTCTCCTCTCTTGTTCTCCCATCATGTGCCCCTTTTCACCTCTTTGTCCTCCCATTCGCTTTTCAACATCAGTCCGGCCAACTCTTACTCCCATAAACCGAAAACACGAACATGGTTGGGGGGAAAACGTTCCATGAGAGGAGGGAAGGAAAAGAGAAGAATGCCTTGGTGTACAAGAGCTTCTACCACATTACCCATGCTCTTTGCGATGACCTCATGGAAAAACAAATTTCACGAGATTTGACCAACTACCGACTGTCCCTGCTGCTGATTGTGCGCGGGCTGCGGACGTTGTGATGAGGTACACGAATGACATCGTCTATCATGATGAAGATTGTTTAATGCTTTGCTCCTCAAAATATCAATTTCCTCTCTCCTGCCCTTCTCTCTTCTCGGAATCCTCATTTGCTGCCTACTCGTTTGCTTTCCATGCCTTCGATTTTGTTCACCAAATGCTCTACATTCTTACCTCACATTCATTTATCCTGCATCAGTTTAAGATTTTCCAGGCTTTTCATCAGTTTTACACGATGATCACTTGTGGTTTCCATACCATCCTATGGCTGACCTACTTTTTTCCTCGATTTTCTCTGCTGCCTCGCCATCCCGTCATCACAGTCCCACTCCCTCTTATTCCATCTTCGTCCTTCCCAGTGCGTATCTTTAACTCTTCCTCTCTTCTCCTTCTCTTCCCCTCCTCCTCCTCCTCTCCTCTTCCTCTCTTCTCCTTCTCTTCTCCTTCTCTCCTCCTCTTCTCCCTCCCATTGCAGCTCTAGTTCGTCAACGGCTAACCCTCTACCCACCCACCCCCTATTGACCAAGCTTCTGAATCACCCTACCATACCTCCACCAGCAAAAAGTCTTCAAAGTACCCCTCATTTTTCCAAAACCACCCCCTTGATCACAACCTTCTGAACCTTTGAATCAACGCATGGCGAGCGAGGGAGGGCAAGATATGGCAAGGAGACGAAGGCGGGAAGAGAGCAGAAAGAGGATGGAAGTGTATGCAAGAGAAAGAGTATGTGTGAATGAAGCTGTGATCAATGGTGAGCGAGCTATAGAGACAGTTGCCGAGCTATAGAGACAGTTGCCGAGGTCTTCATGGGAGAATGACAACAAAATTTAGGCTGAAGTAAGCAAGCGAGGATTATAATCTATTAAGGAGCATCGATTGTCTCTGAGAGGAAATCTGAAAATGATGAGAATTCTAGAAGAGAAGAGGTAGAAAGGAAGAGGTATCAAACAGCCATTCATAGATTGCCTTGGTAAATCTCCATTGATGCAGGAGCCCTTTTACACGGCATCTTACCAGATTCATCTTTGTCTATAGGTGGGACTCCTTTAAACTTCCCTGGATCACATCAGAATGTCTGGCCTGTCCAGAGACATCTTGAAATGGATCCAGAGCTTGGACTTGTCATACTCGGTCAAGAATGTCAAGAGAGATTTCTCGAATGGTTTTCTTGTAGCCGAAATCTTCTCTCGATACTTCCCTCACGATGTTCCAATGCATTCTTACGACAATGGGATGAGCTTGCAGAAAAAGCTGGCGAACTGGGACCTTCTGCAGAAGTTCTTCATGAAGAAAGGAGTTCCGATCTCACGAGAAATGATCGATCAAGTGATACACTGCAAAGACAACGCATCCATTCCCCTCCTCGAGACGATCTACACCTGCCTGACAAGCAAGAAAGTGCAGAACGTGAAAGCGAAGAACGAGGACGAGCTGATCCCTCCGTTTGCTCGCGCGACTGCGAGCTCGGCGATCAAGGAGAGCATTAAGGACACAGAGCTGGTGACTACGTTGCAGGACGAGAACACGAGCAAGAACAGAACAGCTGAGCTGCTCAACGACCACAACAAGACTCTGAGAAACGAGCGCATCCTCGAGCCGGGGAGATTCACGACAACCTCCCCTAAGAAGAGTCAGCGCGTTCCCCCTCGCCCGATGCCGTCGGAGGTGCCGCAGGGGCAGATCGAGTTCAAGGAGGTGCAGGTCCGAACCATCGACAGGAACGTGACCCAGCTGAGGGCGAGCAGAGACGTCAACGGGACGATGAACCAGTCGAGCATAGGGGACTCGAAGATGTCGGAGGAGGCAGAGACGAAGGCGCTCTCGGTCAAGCCGATCACCAAGCAACTCAACGAGATCGTGAAGAAGTGTATGGGGGAGGGGGGCGTGAAGGGTGCCGAGGGCTCCAAGGACGCTATCGTCGTCTTTCTCGACATGCTCTTGTCCTCCAAGGACCCGAACATGGAGGCAGCTGCGTCGCTTGTCTTCGACACGATCATCAGCGAGTGCGATGAGCTTGTCAACGCCTTCCTTGCCTCCCCCAAGGAGTTCTGGAGGCTGTTTGCGCTGTTCAACAGCGTCTTCTTCTCTCCTGAGAACTCCCTCGCGTTCTCTCATGGCCTGCAGCTCTTCTGCGAGATCGGGCAGCGGATGACAGCACAGGATCCCTTCCTCGCCTGCGGTCTCTTCGGCGACTACGGCATCCCCAAGATCGTGCCTCTCCTCAAGACGAAGCCCTCGAAGCGCAGGAGCCTGTTGAGCATGATGTACTGCTTCTGCGAGACGTCGATGCACCTGAGGATGATCAAGGCCCTTCAGGACGGGCTGGAGGACATGACGTGCTTCCTGCAGTGCGTCGTTGTCCTGATGCACCTTGAGACTTCCTTCACCGATGACCTCCTCGACCTCTACATCTACTACGCCATGACGGGCCTCGGGCAGCAGTCTGCCTCGCTCCGTGCTGCGGCTCTGTCGATGATCGTGATTGTGGTGGAGCAGCAGTATCCCCTGGTGATCCCGATGCTGGACAAGCTCGAGCTCTTGCGCGATGATGGATGGTGGGAGGTGTCAGCGCAGCTTGTCCGTGTGTGCGCTGCCATCCTGTCCATGTTGAGAAGCGGAGAGACAGAGGAGAATGGCGCCATCTGCGGACGAGTGTACAACCTGACGGAAAGTATCCTCTTCTCTTGCCGCTCTCCTCTAGTCAAGAAGATCGCCGTATCGAGCTTGGCTCCTGTGCTGGAAGAGCATGCTTCGCTCAAGGACATGTACAGAGATGTTCTCCTCTCGCTCAACGAACGAGATTTCTCCGCTGTCATGTCTACGCCCAAAGATCAGCAGCAGTACATGCTGGGCAGCTCTCTGCAGTACATGCAAGCAGCGTCTCCGTTGACGCTCCTACCTCCCCTCATGGTCGCGCAGACCCTTGCAATGAAGATCAAGGAGAGCGAGCTTGAGAATCTGGAGCCGGAGCATGTGTATATCCTCTTATCCGTTCTCGACGCTCCCTTCCACGAGGAGGAGCAGGACGCCTGGGCCAAGATCCTTGAGGTCTTCACCTTGTTTGACCCTCTCGCTCTTTCTTCTCATGGCCATCGTGGCAGGACCTGGAGCTGCACGTGTACGTCGCTCTAGCCGACGAGGAGCTCTGCACTGACATCGTCACTGTGATCCAGAAGTGGGTCACCTCCCTTGGACCTCGAGCCTCCAAGGTGAAGATCGACATGAATCTGTGCAAGGAGACGAGCTGACTTTCTCCTCTTCCTCCTCCTCCTCCTCCTCCTCCTCCTCCTCCTCCTCCTCCTGTTTATACTTCTCCTTCTCCTCACAGACTTTCACAACGTTGGGCAAGTCTCTCAAGCTCATCTTCACGCCCGAAGGCGAGTCAAGCAGTCCTGCTGCATGCCAAGATGCGGCGATGAACCTGCTGGGACTCCTCAGGCAGGAGGTACAAGCTCCTCCTTCACCCTCTGCTCCCTGGGCTGACACATGTGGCAGGAGTCTGTAAAGCAGGAGCTGGACACGGTTCTCAAATCGATCAAGTCAGACTTCCAGGGAACAAATCTTGAAGGCTATCTTGACCAGCTATAGATGTACAATCTCCTTGTTTATTTTTTTTTAATACAGGCTCCAGAATTGAAACTGGTCTCGCTAAAAGAAAGAATGTCATGCCAGTTTCTATCATGTCAGTTTCTCGCAGTTCAAGCAGATCTCTCTCTCGTGTTTTTCCTCGTAACTGCATGAAAGTGAGAAATGAGGCAAACGAGTGCAAATGGAGTACTTGATGGTAGAGCAGCTTGTACAAAATTCCTCTCTGCATTGAAAGCATGTTCTCCGGCAAGATACACAGACAGATCTCGAGCAGTATGAACACGGTAAAGTGTCGCACTTCTTTGAAGTCAAACACCCTTGACAGGTGATATTTTCAAGTGGGATCGGGGCAGCGTTCATCAAGATTTGAAATGCATTGACTGTGGAGGAATGATCAAAACAAGTCACTCAATCAACAACCAAGAATACAGGAAACTCACCAAGTTTATCAACCTCCTCGGAATCCATTGCTCCATCGAACTCGGCATCTTGCCTTTCTGACGCAGTTGTAGGGTCAAACTCTGTGCCAGTGTGAGTGCTTCACCTCTAGCCTTGATGTCCACAAACAACCTGTCAGAATGTAGTCGAGACGTTGTCTGACAACGCGATGAATGTTCCAGTCGAGGATTTGAGAGACGTCCGAGCTCCTCTTTCTTGATTCCTGTCCGACAAGTCAGGTTTTCGGATGCGAAAAATATGTACCCACAGGATGCAGACTGCAGGTCACAACGTCAGATGCGATCTCAGGCAATGATGGAAGGGTTCCAAATTTCGCGTTGTGTGTATTAGCCAACCAAGACTTCATCGTGAACTATCGTCCAATGGTTTTCTTTTCCGGCATGCAAGAATCGACGCAGCAAGTGATGAGAGGTCCTATTTACAGAGAAGAAGCAGAGGGGAAACTTCCACAGGAGGACCGAGATGTCGATCGATGATGATGTCAAAAAATAAGGTCGGGCTCACCAAAACTCTCCTCTCTTCCTCAAGGATCGCAACAAGTTTCTGTGGCAAAATATTGGGGGGGGTTCAGATAGTACAACCCCGGGGCCAAGAAAATGTAAAGACCTCTACAACGAGAACGATGGAGCTAGGATGGTTCTATACAAAGAAGAAAATTCTGCTCAAATGATAGGATTTCTCTTGAAACTGACCTCTGTAAGTATTCGCGCTAATTCCGCACAGAACTCAAGCCACCGAGGTTTGGGAGGAAGCCAGATCAGAATTTCACGTGAGAGAAGGGGAAAGGAGACGAGAGTTCAGCGATGGTTCGATCAGCACGAGGAGCAGGACGAGGCGAGCATGTAGGACGCGAGAGCACGACGTGCGACCGCCATCATGCAACAGTGTTGCGCATTTTGGCGGGAAGCCTCTTGCTGAAGGCCACAGATTCACAATCGTTGTCCCTCATCCCCCCTCAGCCAGCCCCCAAGCCTATCCTGAGCCCTCATCCCCCAACGTACGGATTTGACTTCCTCGACTCTGTCCTGCGATACTCATTTATACCGAATATTTGCGCTGGCCCTCAATGGACGTGACAGGCGAGACGGGATCACGAGGGAAGCGCGCATTTAACAATATTTTAATTATGAGATCCGAATCATTGTACTTCAAACATATCCTTGTGACTCAAGGATATCAACATGATCTTTTTCAAAAGGTATCCACTTCGCAAAAAAAATATTTAACCGGTGTTACACCGGTCGCTACGCCGTCTTCACTGGCTGAGCAAGGGCCAAGACATTCCTATCTATTTCACTAATGCGAAATGCGAGGGAACAATCCAAAGCCTTCCAGATCAAATTTCTATTGAGGTCGAGATGCCTCGAGAGAGACCTTTACTACATAGTCACGAGGAAATGTGCTCACGGACTCATCTTCTTTGAAATCTAGCTAATGAGTACCCCTCCTTTTCTCATCACAAGTACGGGTCATTTACTAGTGGCCTCTAGGTCCCTAGGAAACCTGACCAGGCAATAGAGTCATATGTGGAGGTCTAGGACCAGAAACAATTTTTCACGATCTGGGAGTTGCAAAGGGAAACATAGACCAATTTCAAAACATCTATTGAAACTTGTTGATAAATGTTCATTATTTCCATATCAATATCAAATGTTCATTGAAACAGTCACTCCAGACACCCCCCCTGTAAAAAACTATGATTGCACTCTTTAGTCGCGTTTGCTCCCTCGAAGTCAGCGGCAGATCAGGGGCACGAGGACTGAAGCAGGTTTAACCGAGGACAGGAGACGATAAACACACTTTGCCCTGGTACAGACTACATCCTCCAGGTCAGAAGGGAGTGTACAAGAGCACTTATTCAGAACAACTGCGACAAGAGGAGCTGTAATGACGAGCAGATCGTTGTTTCATTCGCGGTTCAATGATGATGGGTCCATAACAAGGTCTGCACCTGTTCACGTTCAACCCAAGACTTCAAACTTCTCTTCCCTTTCCACAATGATGAGCATCATGATGGAAGACAGCATCTGGCTTGATCGGCACCAGAATGAGGTCCTGCAGAAGCGCAAGGCAGCTTCCTGCGGGACCAAGATCGAAGTGTTGGATGAAGAGGACAGCGCGCGTCCTTCAGCATCGTCTGCTGCAGAGCTTGAGAGTCAGTTCAACATGGACTTTGTTCCTCCTGCCGAGAACCATTTTGTCATCGACGAGTTCGTGAGGGGGGAGAGGAGCACAGCGACGGAGAAGACCATGGGGCTTATCATGCGGTTTACGCACACGACGGGATGCCCTCCACTTGCTGGGAAGAGACGAATTGAGGATGAGCAGAACTCATCTGCAGTGAAGAAAAGAGCTACACGTGACGAGCAGTCGAGACGTTCCTCGTCGTTTGAGGACCTGGGACTCGACCATTGCATGCTTGATGGAGTGGAGGAGGATCTTGCTGGAGAAGCAAGTCTTTCTGCCACGTTGAAGGGGATGCGTTCTAGTGAGTGCTCACATTGTGTTGACGTTACGATCCTCAAGAAAGTAGATTAGGGAGTGCAGTCGCAAGGTTGCAATCCTGATGTTTCCAATTATGTCGAATAGATCACAATAAAACAATGAAAGTCGAATGCTTCATGAGATTCATTGTTACTGTTAAAGTGCTAGGATTAACCTGATGCGACATATCGCGGTCACCAGGGCCTGGTAGCTCTCACACACGGGTGCGACATGTTGGTTCCACTCGCATCCTGGACATCAACGTCATCGTGATGAAGACGACAAGGAATCAAGTACATCTTGTTTCTTTGCCTTGACTTTGTCATACATGATCTGGAACAGCATGTCAGATCGCAAAGAGCTGCAGAAGTGATCTGCAGCTACGAACATCATGCATCAGGATATTGCTGGTTTTCCCTTTTGCCGACTCAGCGTAGAAAGTCTCTCCAGTGAAAGGATCAGCCGTGATGCGATGTCTCCCATGACCTTAATTGCATGCACAGTCAGCATGAAAAGAAGCAGGGGAAGGAAGATAAGAAGATACAGAGAAATTACGAACAGCGACAACCAACAAAGAGGAAGTCAGGAAGAGCAGGGTAGGAAGATAAGAAGATGCAAGAGCTAAAGAGACATTACGAACAGGGACAACCAACAAAGAGGAAGTCATTTCAAGGGAAGAAAAGCACAGGATACAGAACAAAGATGACAACCGCTGGTGCTTCTTCCAGCGGGAGGAAGGTTTTCCACAGGCGTTTTCGACACATCCGACCAGGTATTGGTACCCCTCGACGCTCTCCCATAGTTCTACGTAACTAGTCATCACCATTGTCGATCAATCGGACGGGGCCAAGACCGAGTGATGCTCGTCTATCTTGCGGTATGACTCCTTCAATGCTTCGACCTTGTACAGATATCAATCGGTGACAACCAAAGAGCAGTGCTTCCACCGCAAGTCGCTCGTTACGAACAGCTTCTGCATATCTTGGGACATTGTGTCAGCACTTGGATGTTGTCAGCGGCATTTCAACCTGGGGTCGATTCTTGCGCCGCTAAGGTCGTCGGACCGTTTGCGTTGCTGAGTCAAGCATCAGTTGACGCACAACGGAACCAAAAGATCACCTCTGAGGCCGCTGGAATAGAAAGTGTTTTCATCCTTTCAGAGACCTTTAGCCACTGTCATAACAAGTTTCACAATTTGACAGAGATATCACGTATGCTTCCATCTCGCGATTGAGCGCAAGAATATCTTTCTCCTGACCTCTCCGTCCTCTGTTTGCTTCGTTCCCAGAGTCCTCGCCATGCTGCGAAGTCTCTTCGCCTTGACCAGCAAGATTCGATCGTCGTCCGTACTTGATGACGCGCTCACTCTCAGCGTTCTCAAGTGCTGGCGTGTAATTTTGACTTGCAGGCCATTCAGTCTCAGCCTGACATGGCTGGACACTATCAATGGGCCCAGCAAAGTTGCGTGCATAATCGTATCCCCTAGGATCTTGGTTCTCATAGTCATGGAATTGGTCGGAATAGGCATTTGCTTCCGCTCGAGCTTTCCTATAACCTCATCAGTCCTTCTGCAGGTTGAGCCCCGGACACGACAGACCTTAACTTCTCCATTAATTCTTCATCCGTGAGGTTCTCGAAACCTGACAAGAACACAACCGTCGCAATCCTCGAACATGGAATTTGCCATATGATGCAAACCTGTTGACGATGAATGATAGCCTTGCGGATCCTCTTGGAGGAACTGCAGGAGAACAGTCAAAGAGTCCACTAAATTCAGTCTGAAATCCCAAGAACCACCTCTTGATAATTAGTTGGAACTTCGGTTGAGGGTTGCTCCAGATAATTTTCTTTGTTTAGATCACTCCCTGTCGATAACGCACGACGTGTCAGTTGGGGCGAGCACAAAGGTCTAGAAAGTTAACCTGGTTTCTTCAAATGGCCAGAGTCTTGAGGAATGGAACCACCATTCTAGGAGGCAAAAAATTCAATACTGCAGAATCCAACGAATTGAGACTGCCCCTTACAAAGTAGGTAGAGCTTGCAGCTTGTGGGAGTGTTGGGAGATTTTTCGTATTTTGCTTGAATTTCATGATCACCTGACGTATCTGAAGCACATCGATCACGAATAGAAGGCAAAGACCATCACCAACATCATCATCCTTGGCCAACTGCACAGCAGTTTTTTCATCCTTAGTGATCATATTCGTGCTTGCACCATTCTCCAGCAAGAGAGAAACCAAATCCTGCAGAAACAAGATTATGTCACAGGATGCCTTTTTCCTCGCCTTTCACCAGGTATCCATGTTTTGCAGCTAAGTGCAAGCACGTGTAGCCCTGTTCGCCCTTGGGAAATCCCGAATCATTCGCGCACGTCTTTCAAAACCAAATCTACTCACTTGCATGTCAACATCAGCTCCAGCTTCCAAGCAGTATTTGACAATATCAATCCTTCAATTGATCACAATAGCAACGATCAATCTTCGAAGGGAATCTACCTGTTGTAGAATGCAGCATGATGGAATGGGGTGTTTCCACGGCATGTTGCCCAGTTTTTCTGCCTCCTGTCGTGGAAAAATCTTGAGTTGACAACTCGCAGTAAACGCTGTGCACGAACCTCTGCAAGAAGTTAGCTCCACCTTCTTCGACTAGAACTCGGAACACAGGGAGATAGCCAATGTACGCGGCATGATGAAGAATGCTCCTACATGACTTTCAACGGCTGACGAAGAGCAGCGCATTTTCAACCTCCCACCATTCCCCGCTGCTTCCTTTCGGACCCATCCATCAGGAGCAATGCAGTCAACTTTCGCTCCCTTAATTCAGATCAGAATTTGATTTCCCTCACGTCTTTGAATTAAGAAAAAATAAAAACAAAACACTCTCTCGGTAGTGACATTGAAACATACTGGAAAAATGCAGACAAGACAGGAATCTGATAGCACAGAAACAAAACAGGAATCAACTCACATCCCCTCTTCCCCCCCTTCACGCATGCTCCCTCCCTTTCAGTCAGCTGATGTATCCATAACTTGTTCTCACCTTCTTCAAACATTCTCTGACTTGCAGCACATCCCTCCTTGTCACCGCCTCCCACAGCTCATCCTCCCGCCATCTGGCTGTCGCCATCTCCCGCCTTTTGTGAATCGGGACCGGGGCCCGCGACAGTCTCGGCCGGCCCGGGCCCGGGTGGCCAACCAAAAAGCACTAACGTAACTGAGTAAACTTTGAACTCTAAACTCCTAAACTTTGAGCACAGGAGTAAAAGGCACAAAGTTCCGCACGTCGGCCCGGCCGGGCCGCGCGGCTGGAGTCCGATCTGCGTTGGGAACGCAACGGATGGCCTCGTATCTTTTTACTCAAAGATAAGTTAAAAAAAAGTGGGGCTTACAGGGCGATAAAGGCTATTCGATCTGAAGAGCCAGCCTACGGCATCCAACAGTTGAGATGACCGTCAGCACAGTGATAAAAGATCTTTTGTCCTCAGGTCCCGAAAAGAAAGATGTAATATCTGAGTGAACGTTTCAAAATGTAGAGAGTGTTTTCAAAATCTTGCTGCCTTTGACCTCCTATCTCAGCGGTTTGACATACTAGAAAAATACACTGAAAGCACTGTAAACCTGAGGAAAAATGTCAGCAAATGTCATCGGTGCAGGTATGAACATTGAAAATATCTCTTTTCGAGAACAACGGATGGATGCGCCCCTTCCTAGTGATTCTAAGAATAGATTGCTTGCTTCCTGCCGTCGCGCTACGCTCTTTTGGCAGACACAACATTGTATCTCTTGTATCTATCGTGCCTATCATCACCTTATCTTTCTCATCCGTGAAGATCCTGACCATTTCTCCCATCCTTCCTGCTGTTCTTTCCTCTTTCTGTCTCACCGTCGCCCATTTTCTTGTTGGAAAAACGTTTCTCACACATTGAAATTGAAAACACAATCCCAAACATAAGGCAACTTACTACTGCAATGGCACACAAACTGAGCCTCGACCAAGATGGAAACAGAAGCAGGGATATTCTATTGGCGGACATTGAAACTTGGAAATGCAGAGACAGTTCAGAAAGACGAGTTCCAGACATTGGCCTTTGCGAGCAGAATATCAAAAGTGTTTCAGATTCTAATGAGAAAAAAGCCAAGAACTACGAAACCATTTGGAAGAAACATATAGAAATCCGAAAGTCTGAATTGGAGTCGAACGAAGAGCTACAGAAATGGTTGAATCTTTGGTAGTCCTTGTTCATTTGCTGTGAAATAAAGAATGTATATCTGAAGTTTTTATGTATAAGTGCAAATGCAATGGAACAAAATCAGATGACCATTAACCAATCAAGGAGATTGAGATTGATCAAGAAATCTTATTTTGGACTGGGATTTTCATCGAAGGTCACGACATGACACTCGTCAAGAAGGAATATATTAACAAGAAAATTTGCGATAAAATTATCAATACACAACAAACTACTAATCAAGACTAAAATGTGTCGTCTTTCAAACTAAACTGAATCATCTACCATATGTTGAGCCACTTCTGCAGCTCATCAGAGTTTTCAAGATCCTTTTTAACATCATCAAAGTGGTTCTTGAGAACTTGTTCGTACCTCGTGGTGCCAACCGGATATTCATAAGTACAGAAAGAGACACTTGATCTGTTTTTGACCATCTCGATCAATTCTTTAGAGTCATGGGAATTGCTCGTCTTATTTGAAAACATGGAATTATTGGTTTGAGAAGACGTGTGTGTCTTTTTTGTTTCGTCCATGCTTACATTGGTTCCAAAATGATTCCGCAATTTGTCCGCTTCTGCTTGCTTCATTGTGTGACAAGAAGGCAAGATTGATCTTTTGAATGTTTCCTGAACGGTATGTTTCGAAAAAGAAATGATTTCAATGCCTTGTTGTAAAACTCATCAACGATGATGAGATTGAGATGATGGATCGTCGAATAGTAAGATTGACACGAAAGGCTAGGATAAAGGCTGTGATGAAGGTTGGCGGGAAGGAAAGGGAAGAAGGGAGGGAGGGTGGAAAGGCAGGAAGACAGGCAGGCAGGCAGGCAGGAAGACAGGCAGGCAGGCAGGCCAGGCAGGCAGGAAAGCAGCAGAAGCCAAAGGGATCTGAAACTCCTCCATTTCGATTCTTTAGCACCTTGAGGATGTAAAACGATGTCGGTTGAGTAAAACCAAACTTGGTAGTAGCCTATCTCCCAATTCAAGTTTCTACCCCGGCGTTACCCGCACCGTGACATAACCTTTTACTCAAAGTTAAGTTAAAAATCGTGATAGTCCGTCAAGGTTACCCGGTCACTGCCAGGCTGAGAGCCTCACCCACCGGGGCCCGGGCGGGCCCAGGGGGCCGCGCCGCGGGCCCGGGCCCACCCAAATTTCAAATTTTTGTCAGGCTCTCTCAGTGAGGCCCCGCCGGGGGGCCGGCCGCCGGGCCGGGCCTGCCGCGGCCCGGCGTACCGTCCGGTCGTCACGGTACGGAGTACGGTTTCACAGTCACGGTAGTACGGTCCGCCGGTCCGACGGTACGGTCACGCCCGGCGGCCGCCGGGCCGGGACTGAGTGCACTTGAAGTGACACTGCCGGGCCGGTGACGCCGTGGCACAGCACGGCCGGGCCGGGCCGCCCGGCCGGCCCTCAGGGCCTCGGCGCGGCCGAGCCGCCGCCGCCACTGGCAGTGAGCCGCTGAGCCGCAGTGAGCGGCGGCCCTCAGCTCAGGCGGGGCCCGGCACTGACTCACTGAGTCGGACGGTCACGGCGGCGGCGGCCCGGACTGGGGCGGCGGCGGCCCGGACCGTACTGGCCCGCGGCGCCCCGGCCCGGCCGCGCGAAACAGGCTTTGAAACTACGGCCGCGGCAGTGAACTCGGAAGTTTTCAGGCACCGTGACGGTGCCAGTAACTAGGCTCAGGGACCGAGTGTCCTGGCAGTGGCCCGGGCTGAGGCTGCAACCGTGAACGCGCGGCCGCGACGGTACCGTACGGCGGTACGCCGGTAATCTAGACAGCCCGCCTATCTGAACCGAATCAGCGACTGCCCTCCGCCAAAACTTTACTGATTTCAAACACCACGGCCCATCATGAGCAGCAAGCCTTGAAGCCTGAGACCAACCGTGCGTCCAAAGTTGAGTCAACTTGGCTGAACCGTCCGAGTGACTGCGGCTTCCGGGGCCTTCCGAAGTTCGCACACTGGCACCACCACCTTGGCGCGGCTTCCGCCCATTCTGGGGTCAAACCGCGTTGGTCTTTATTAACGCAAAAGAGGAATGCGTATGCTGTTCTCATAGGATACCGGTGGTGGTGTACCCCATCGTTTTTGAGGGGTGGTGCTCGGTAATATCAGTGGTAGGGGTGCTTCAAATTTTGAACTGGCGTGTCCATTTGTTTTAACGGTAATGAATTGTTTATTCGAATCCGTGGTACAAGCAGTTGTACTGAGTAACGGTTTATAACTGCTGTTTTGTACCATCTAAAACAATTTTGATGACCCACCCTATCGATGAGGGTGGGGAAACACTCCCCATCATTCCCATCGTCAAATCGCACACCGTCATGCTGAGCCGCCGGGCGAGCACAGCAGCCAGGTCAGCGAGCTGCCACCATGAGCACAGGTGAAGGACTGCCGAGTAAGAAGATGATCGCAAGGTACACTTGGCATCAAGAATCCAGCATAAATTCTTACTTGGTGATCTTGCAGGAGTGGATCAATCTGCATGAGTTCGTCATCCTACATGTCCGACGACTAAGTCAATCGTATCATCAATGTTCTCTTCAAGACTTCTGGGCTCTCAGAGTAATGTACTTTATCTGAAAAGTGAACTGAATAATAATATCTGTAAGACAATGACGAGTTCACTTAATTAAGGCGCAATCACATCTCACTTGACTCCCTCCTCGGCATGTCTTCTGTACGCTTCGTTACATCGTTGCTTCACACGTTCAGAAAAAGTTTGATGATATTTGAATTTTTGCCTAAACCCTAATTACTTGACTCTCACGAAGCTCTTGTTGAAGTATCTCCCCTCCCCTCTCCAAACTCTCCTCACTCAAGTCCTTTGCATGTTCGCACATTTGGTGAAATGCATGAACTTTGCTTTGCTTCCCTAATGGCGGAGCTGTTGACGTCCAATTAAGCCTCAGATCATATCAGAGATCAAGTCTCGAGCTTGTCAGCTTGCATGCAAGAATCCATTGTGCGTTGCAATCAGACTGACATGAATGTAGAATCAAGGTTGGAGGTGATATCTGATTTGACATTTATTATTCATTCGAAGCATTTATCTCAGGATGTCGAACTACCAGCAAATTGACACGGACTCCCAGTCAATGATAATGACAACCACAATAGCATATGGTGCGCGCACAACAGAATCGAAGCACATGCTGTAGGTGCACTGCCATCCAACACCGTGCCGTTGGGTTTGCTGTCTTCAAGATTTTTCAATATTGTTTGTCACAAAGTGGCAAGGCTTTGAGCATGTGGACATGGATATATACAAGACTATGCATCTTCACAAAGTGGTTTTTAAGTCATGCAACAAGAGATGCATCATTCAAAGGCGGAGAAGTACAAACATGATGTGAACAAGTAATGTGGCACAGTGAAGCATCTCTCATAAATATGATATTCCATCCAGTACATGAAGATGAAGGTCTTCGTGGAATAAAGGTCTTGGAATCTTGTAATCATGTGCGTTTCAGCTGCAACCATTCAGAACCTAGTTATCAACATCGCCATGCTTTTGCTACTTGTTCACAACGATTAAAAAATGAACAATCCACAGCAGAACTCTCTAACTGTGTGATGTAATGAGTTCATTTGCACCTTTTCCTCTCACAAAATACTTTCGAGTCTCTTCATGCTCGTGTGTGTTCGTGGTATACTCGTCCCCATCAATGGATGCGTTCAACAAACCAAACTTTGAAAACAGATTATGGCATTGTAACATTTTCACCAACCGGCACAGCGGGTTTGACGAAGAGAAATATTGATGAGGCTCACCTGCTGCAAGTGACTGCAACTTGGGCAAACATGCTCGCACAAAACTCAAACACTGAAGACAAGGATCGGCAGAGAAGAGCTTCGCGACATGAGAGCAGAATGGTGAGGGGAGACGCGCTGGGGTAGTGGGTGGAGGCGTGTAGAATTAAAACATTTTAGAAGGTACCAAGAAACGATAAGCTAAACTTCCAAAATCACTTTTAATCACGGTTTTGAATATGGTTTGAATTTCAACAGTACAAAATTTCAACCTGCGCAAATCACACGCCGTGTACCCCCATTTTCCCATGCACCACCCCCTTGAAGATATAGGGCAAAAACCAACGCGGTTTGACCCCAGAATGGCCGTACGGTCCCACACCCACGGTGGCTGCGCAACGAGCCTTCCGAGTAGACACCTCTACTCAAAGTTAAGTTAAAGATCAGTACGAGGACAATCAGGAGAGTCGAGGAGGCTTGACCCTGACACTGTCGCACTCAGATTATGCCTGGCAGATCCTGAGTATCATACAGTACGCCGGGTACCCGGATACGGCAGTGTCAGCTGAGTCCACGCCGAAGGCTGACACACTGTTTGTGACTCTGAGCCACCGTGTGAACGTTGAACGAGTGAATCAAGCTGAGATATTCTTTCTAATATGCAAAAGTTACGTTTGTTGCCAACATACACGGAGAATCACGTTTTTCGTCAATCCGCTTTACAAGACGAACACGCCGGGCCAGCATCTGGAAACACAATCAAGAGGTCAAATGTAATTTACGATCCCTGATGCTTCCAAATGTCTGTCGCCTTACTGGAGACATGGATGCCGTCGAAAGACGCAGCTTGTACGGAGGAACAGCAAATCAGAAAAAACGTTTGTTCTTTATTTTACACGAAAGAATAATCTATATCTACATGTTGATGTATCTTTTCCATCACTATTCGACCTATTGATCACGACGCCGAGTGACAACATTTGCATAAAATCGACTTCCACTTCCACTCTTGATCGACTTTGAATTCTTGAATGAGCTAGATGGTGAAATGTTTGATATGTGTGGCGCTCTCTTTTCGACTGAACACTTGTGGGTAGACTCGTTGCTAGATGTTCGTGATTGAACCTCAGTGGAACATCTACTATCAACACTGTTGCTCCGAAGCTGACCATAAACGTTAAAGCCATTATCAATCTTCGGAATTTCAGGAAGGTCATTATCCTTCTTTAGTTTTGGCGAAGTGCTTTCCTCCTTCTCGCTTCCTTTGTGCTTGGAGAGCTGTCGCACACTGAAAGCTACGATCAACATACTGAAGAGCATCATGTACACGGTCGCCATTCGAATAATTGAGTTCCTCTCTGCATTCAATGTCTGAATCTCAAGGAGGAGCCTTTCTCTAATCGCTTCCTGTGGTGTGGCCATGTCTTCGCGCGCTTGCTTCTGCGCGTTTGCCTGGCGGAGCGGGATATATAGGGTTCAAGGAAGGGGTGTGCTAAAAGATTTATATCATAAAACTATATAGTCTTTTATTTACTTTTTGAATGGCCCATGAGACCCCCGCACGTTACCGTAAAACTTCTTGACCGGTGCAATGATGCAAGAGGGGGGAGTGGGGTAGGGGTTAGTTGTGTAAGGGTCTGCAATTTGGGTTTATCTCAATCAAAGGGGTTCGGAAATCCACTACCTCATTTTCTCTCCCATTTAAAGGGTACTTGAAGGGGAATAAATGGGGTACTTTATGAAAGGTAGGGGTCTGAATGTAGTTGAAGGGGTCCCTACCTCGGATGCGGAGGTACACATTTCCTGGAGCTAAGTCATAGT
The DNA here is from genome assembly GCF_000315625.1 of Guillardia theta CCMP2712. Lineage (NCBI taxonomy): Eukaryota > Cryptophyceae > Pyrenomonadales > Geminigeraceae > Guillardia > Guillardia theta. Next base: position 209,768 of record NW_005434637.1, read on the forward strand.
CAAGTCCGGATATGAGAAGATCCGTGGCGGGAGGGGTACAGGCTGGGAGTATGTACCCCGAGAGGTAGGGTGGTGTATTTGCCTGTTTTGCTGGTAGGGGATTGCCTTTCATTCATTCGAAAGAGATTCAATGAATATGAGCATTGATAAGCAGTAGCCCTTCCTAGAATCGAAATCCTTCCACCCTACCCCCTGAATAGGCCTGATTAAATACCTCCAGTGTCAAATAACCCTACCCGGAATATATCCATGAAAATGTCTAAATACCACCGGTACTCATAAGCTACCTCGATTCCTCCACTTGGTGTTAAACCCCTTGGCCTTTTGGACATGAGGTCCAAGATAGAAAACTCGCAACGGTTCGATAAAGTATCCGAAGTCAAGATGGAGGGGTCCCTGAAACAAGGGAATTGGACGGGTAGAAGGGACCGTGTTCAAATATCTAATAGATCGCATCTTTCGGCAATAAAACTAATATTAGCTGGTTTTTGGTCGGAGGTGGGGGGTGAAGCACTATGTGGAAAAATATTAGACTTTCAATTGGGAAATCTGCTCTCCTGACCCCACCACTGCTTCACCACCTTGACCGAATATCGGAACCTTTCGCACCTTAGCGAAGGCCTGCCTCACGTGATACCGGCAAGGCAGGCAAACGTCCCGCTGCTGCACCCGGAGGCCAACAGGCAGATGCCTCGTACTGATTTTTACTTAACTTTGAGTAAAGAGAATGCCGACTGGCAACTGTAAACCCGGCCGGCCCGGAGGGCCAAATCTTGACTTCTCCGGTGAACACTGAGAAACCGTTACTGTGTGCTCCGATACCGTTACGTGTCGAGTGACCTTTGGCGACAGCAATGCAGGTTGGTGAAAGGAGGGAGCGGAGCTGAAAGTGTGTGGTTGGGGGGTGATGGTGTGAACAAGGAGACGATTCAGAAAGGGTAGGGACGTTGAAGTTGGTCACAACGAATTGTTAGAATGAAAGAGTGAATGTTAACCTCAGGTTTGATCGAGTGGCATCCAAGACTGTCCGACATGCCGCCAGCCCAGGAGAAGCAGGTTAAACTTCTGGTCAGCTTTCTCTTTGCTTCGGTGTTTCTCGCAATAGGATCTATTCTTGTTATTACTGGGAAATCCGATTCTTCCTCGTTACTTGAGCTCGATGGCATCCCCCTCGACAAGAATGCCCTCAGCCAACTGCAAGGCGAAACCTTGGGAGCTTCTGGAAACTCTTTGAGCTTGGTGGAGTCTCATTTGTCTGCAAAGCGGATCAACAAGCTGCTTCAAGCGCATGAAAGTGGACAGATTGATGGGATTCCCCTTGACTCGCATGCTATGGCAAAGCTCAATGGGGGAACAAGCTCAAGGCTGACCGAAACTGAATTTCACAGACCTAAGAGGCATAGTAAGGTTGTCAGCCGTGCGCAAAAATACCTGAACCATGGAAAAGCAGCCCTTGACCAAGGAAGATGGAAGTCTGCAGTGAAGGACTTTTCGCGCGCAAAGCGGATTTGGCGCTCTGAAGGCAACGACAAGTATCATTGGGCACAGACTTTGCAATCAGATGTGTTGAGAGCGCATCCCAGATCGAACGCCGGCTCGAAGCACTCTTCTCCCAGCAAGAGCCCTGCAATGAACAAGGCTGTCCGGGAAATCTCTTCAGGGCACGCTTTTCGAAGTCTCTACGGGCTCATGAGGGAAAGACGTTCGTCGTCTAAGAGCTCTGAAGGGGTTTCATCTGCACTCAAGGCGGCTGCCCGTGGTGTTGAACAGGCAAAGAGAGGCTACAGTGCTTCCCTTAGCACTGTCAACTCAGCCAAAACTCAGCAACTTGCACAGGTGTCCCAGAAATCTGAAGACTTCAAGATGAAGAGATTGATGAAAGAAGCTGAGCAGAGGCTAGCAAAGAAAGAGAAGCAGATTATCCAGGAGGAGTTCAAGAAGATGTACAAGCCACAAGCTACAATGAGGCAAACATCGAACACGATTACGCTGGAGTCTCCTCCTACAGCATTGGCAGCCAATCAATATCCAGGCAACCAGTACGCAGGGAGTGGGTATGCTATCGGTGGTGATAGTGTTCAGACAGCGGTGGGATCTTCTGTACAACCGCAAGCTACATCGCTATATCAGCCCTCTTTTGTGCAGCAAAACTATCCCGTGCAACAACTGTATGATGGAACTAGCGAGCAAGAGCTTCCTCAGGCAGCGAGCGAGGTCGTTGAGGGGGGACCTGAAGAGGTCGTGGAGTCATCATACCCTCAACAGCAGCTTGCACAAGGTCCGTTCACCCCGACGAGTCTGGCAGAGAAATCCAGTGGAAACTCACCAGGTGACTCGTAATTGTTCCAATCATGTTGGTAACACTCTTGCCAGTACCTGTAATCAACATCAACCTTCCACAAGGGGAACGAGTCCCGCCAGGGCGATACATGATGGATGGGTCAATGGTCCAGGTGCGGCAACGATCTACCTCCTTCGTTGGCATTCATTCCTCCGTTGCTCACTCCTTCTCCAGGATCTTTCTGGGCATTGGGATTTTGTGGGAAACCTGAAACCGGTGTCTCCATCTGAAAGTGCTGTCTAAGAGACCAGGTCATTGTCCGCGCTACCAAACGAAGTTCGCGTTCTCATCATTGACCTGGCAGTGATCCTCTTCTACCGTCACTAAGTCTTTCTCTTCTCCCATTCTAGTCAAGTTTTCCCATCGAACGTGGCAGTGTCCGATCGCACATGATACCGTTCACGTTTATAGTTCCCGGCATCAGTAAACCTCAGGCTCCCTCTTGTCTCAAACTAGGATCTGAACTTACCGTACGGCCCGGCCCGGCCGGGCGGCTGAGTCGTGACTGCCGGGCCGGGGGCCGGGCCCGGCACCATGATTGCCCACAGGCTGCCGCGCAGCAGTGGCCCCCGGGCCCGGCACTGGCAGGCGGCGGTAGGCCGCCGTGCTGCCGGCCAGTAACGAGTCACGGTGACGGCAAGTGCCACCGTGACCGATGGGGTCGGCCCGGGCCGGCTCAGCGGAACTTGAGGCGGGAACTTAGGCCCGGCCGGCGGAGCTTCCGCCTCAGTTCACAGTGCGGCCGCTGATCCGAGCCTAAAAGAGAAGCTTCTAGAAAAAGTATTGTTGTACCCCCACCCACCGAAAACCAAAATTCGATTGGGTACCCTATCTATTCTCTAGAAACTACCCCATCTGAAGATGATATTTTCACCCCACCCACCCTGCCACTTTGCGATATCATGGCGATTAGGGCTGACCCGTTGCAATGGCGGGGGGGCGAAGCAGAGGAGATGCTTCGATGATAAGAAGAGGGGAGGAGGGAGGAGGACAAGGCACTGTTAGAAGAGAAGAGAACCTGTAGACGCTGTTTGCTTCTGTTAGCTATTCGCTCCCCACTGAGGAACGTTGGCCGGATTTTCAGACGCATTTCCTACTGCAAGGTGTCATTGACCACAAAGCACCTGCCACCTTGGTATCATGGAGAAACTTATCTCGCCGCAGAGAAGAATGATACTGAAAGCTATCTTGGTTCTCACAATCTTTCAGTGCTGCTCGGCATTCCTAAGAACACCCCTCGATGTGATGTCACGCAGATTTCTGAATCAGCGAACATGCGGGCATCAGGGCAAGCTCGTGATGACAGCTGTAAGAACAGAAGAAAGTGTTGTAGAAGCAACGAGGAGAACTGTTGCCTCGACCATCCGTGACGACCTGAAAGATCTAGATCAGCGACTGTATGCTGCGCCTTTCGCCTACGGCTCGAAGGTTCCAACACATGCTGATTGCATCAACCTGTTGGATTTGGAGTTAGAGGACGGAGCAGGGCCCCACTCGAGGAGGCTGTGCGATATACTGGTGAGAGATCATTACGCAATCATCAAGCTGCCCAGGAGCAGCTCCTCGTCCCTCGATCAGATGTGGGAGACGGCGGACAAATTCTTTGGGATGGATCAAAAGGAGAAAGCGCTGGCAGGCGGGAAAATGAGCAAGGCAGCGAACAACGTGGGTGTCATTGGATGGGGGCAAATGAGCGATGGAAACGAATTCTTGGAGATGAGGCTAACTGCTAACGGTCAAATCTTTCCGCCCTCACTGGATGATTTCATCCCCGACTTCACCAGCTCGACGAGGAGGGCGAGGGAGCTGTTGATGAGAGCTTCCAAGGCTGTCGTGGTTGCCGCAGAGAGGAAAGTGGGTCTTAGGAGAGGAGGCCTGTCGAACCTGCTGGACGATGGCAGGATGCATGCAGATGGCAGTTTGTCTTCAACTCAGCATCGGTTCTGCTTCTACAAATCCTCTTCTCAGGTGGCGTTTGAAGCACACACGGACACAACTTTCGTTACGGTGATTCCATGCTCCAAGATCCCAGGGCTAGAAGTCTTGTCTCCAGAGGAGGGATGGATTCAGCCCGAGAGCAGTAGCGGTGTGGATCAAACCTGTTCAGTGATCGTAATGCCGGGCGAAATGCTGCAAGTTCTGACCGGAGGACAGTTTCAAGCTGCCATACATCGGGTGACCCGCAGCAGCAGCAGTGAGGGTGGAAGCTCAGCTCAAGACAGAGTCAGCGCACCGCTCCTGGTGCGCGGGAGAATCTTGGTACTACCCTCGTATGCTACCAAGTTCTTTCCTCTCCCCTCCCCTCCCCTCCTCTGCTCTCCTCTCTCCTCCCCTCCTCTGCTCTCCTCTCTCCTCCCCTCCTCTCCTTTCCGGAAGTCGTCTTCCTTTCACCCTCTTCCATCCGACTTCTCTGTTGGTCCTCGTTTCCTTACGCTGTTTCACAGGAGCAGATCGACAACAAATCAATCTTGCTCGAGGCAGATACTCCGGGTACGAGGTGAACTTATTGACTGCATGCTTTCCTTGAGTTGACATGGAGTAGGAGCGAGGAGGTCTACGGAGGAGGAGGAGAATATCTTCGACGAAAATTGAAGAGCCTGACGGGAACGAGCCTCTTCGACTTGCACAGTGTTCTCGTACAACCTCCACAGTTTGCACCATCGAACCGACAGGAGGAGCGGGGGAATGCTTGAGAGGCGGATGGTGTAAAGAGTCATACGAGGGATTTTCAGAAGGGAGTTAATGGTGAAAGGTGCGAGAGATGTAGGTTCCGAGGAAACAGAGACAACGACACGAAGGAAGTTCTGTAACCACTTGGTGTAGATCGGAGCGGGAAAGAAAGCAAGGAGTGAAGTGAAGTGAAGTGAAGTGAATGAAACATGTGAAAAGACATGAGCTTTAAGAGATGAAGGTAATGGTCGGAGTGGGATAATGTTGAATGTGCACGAATGCCGCTTCATCAGGGAAAATGAGATAAGAGCTTTCTACCTTCGCTGATCTTCCCTTTCAGACCATGCGTACCTGCGAATTCACCATCTCCACCTCACCGTTCACCACCTCCTGTACCTCCTCTTCCACCATCACCAACTCTTGCTCCTCCAACACTTGCTTCCCTCTGCTCTGTGAGTCCAACATCCCTTCATTCTACATTCTCATTCATATCGATTCACCTCCTCTCTCATCCTTCTCGACCCGCTCGCACACTCCTTCACCCTCGCCCAGCACGCCTTCAGCTGCCGAGACTCCCTCAAACTCCCGCCGCCTCCAGCTGCTTCAACAAGATTCCCAGCAGCTCCGAACGGTCGCTGCTCCTCCCCAGCAGCGCCTGAGCTAGCAGCCCTGACACCTGCGGCGCCCGAAACTTCACCTGCTCTCTCTTCATCACTGATCCGTCAGGGGCACAGGAGGAGCTTGCCTTGGTTACCCTCTCGCTCTCCATCTTGTAAGTGACCTGCTGCCTGATCAGCACCGCCGCTCCATCGATCCCATCCGGCCCGTGCTGCTCCATGTTGCCTCCCCCTTCAACTCAGACTCCTCCTGATCTTCCAGCTCCATGCTCTCTCTATTCCAATCCATCTCCACCCCATACTTCTCCTCCTCCTCTCCTCCTCTCCTCCTCTCCTCCTCCTCCTCTTGCCTCTATCCGAGGAGCCGGCCCCTTCCACTTTGACTCTTCTGCTGCTTGCCATCGAGCTGTGCGGGTGGTCTCGCCGTTTTCTAGCAAGGAGAATCATCAATTGAAGCGAAGTAGAAGAACAGGAAAGAAAAGCGAAGAGAAGAGGAAGGGAAGAAGAGGACAGAAGAGAAGGACAAGGCAGAAAAGAGAAGACAAAGACAAAGACAAAGAGACAAAGAGAGGAGAAAAAAACAGAAAAAGTAAACGAGTGAAGACAGAGGAGAGAAGACGATTAGAAAGAGAGAAACGAGATACGCGAGGAGAAGAAGTGAAGGGGATGGTGAAAAAATCATTCAGACCAGGAGGTGAGAAAGTGAGCAGATACGAAGAAGCAGGCTCAGCAAGGAGAGAACGGAAGGAGGAAGGAACAGGAAGGAGAGAACGGGTGAAGGAAGATGAGGAGGGGGGACTTACGGTCATCAGAGAGTCGAGTAGTTATCCGGAGCTCCTTCGCACTGCTGGCATGGAGGAGCCGCTCAAACTTGACAACATCGATGCTGCGGGAGAGGACATGAGTCTGTTCAATGTCCCGCTCCTCCCGGAGGAAACGAGGGATGACCCTGCGGAGGAGGAGCTGCATGAAAACGTCAGTGGAGGAGATGGAGAGGAGAGGAGGAGGAGGAGGAGGAGGAGGAGGAGGAGGAGGAGGAGGAGGAGGAGGGGCAAGGAGGTAGAGGAAGTGAAGGACATGAAGAAGGTGGTGGCGGTGAAGGGAGTCGAAAGTGGAGGAGGAGGAGGAGGAGACAACGAAGGAAGGGAGGGAGAGGAGGAGGGAGAGGGAGAGGATGGAGAGAAGTGACAAGCGGGAGCTTGGGGGTCACCAGGAATGCGAAGATGGCTCCGATGTGCATGGCGAGGAGAAGGCCGGGAACAATAGAGAAACCTTGAAGGATGACGCGAAAAGTTCCCGGCTGAGGATGGAAAGACAGACAGACAGACAGACAGACAGACAGACAGACAGACAGACAGACAGACAGACAGACAGACAGACAGACAGACAGACAGACAGACAGACAGACAGACAGACAGACAGACAGACAGACAGACAGACAGACAGACAGACAGACAGACAGACAGACAGACAGACAGACAGACAGACAGACAGACAGACAGACAGACAGACAGACAGACAGACAGACAGAGGGAGGGAGAAACCCGTTAGAAGACAGCAGTAGAAGGGATAAGAGCAAATGGCACAAGAACGCACTAGCATTGGAGGAATGAAGGGAGGACGGAGAAGTGAAGGAGAGAGAAGAGACGAGGAGGAGAGAGTAAAGTGCGTCTATCTCCGCGTATACCGGAGGAGGAGAAAAGGATCCTTCGGAGGACCAGGGGGAGACGAGGTAACGAGGCCTCCCTGTCCTCCAGACTCCCGACAAGAGGTCGAGAAGGGAGAGGACGAGGTTGGCAGCAGAGAGGTTCTGAATGCTGAACGTCTCGTTGTGCCACCTTGTATCCATGGAGAGAGCAGAGAGCTTGAGGGTTGTCATGAGATTTGATGAAAGTTTGATATTTCGAGCAATCTGCAATGCTGCCATGTTATCCAGTTGCTCGATGTTCAACGAGGATGAACTTTGAAAGGAAGAGAGCGAGGGGGAGAAAGACGGACGGAGACAAAGACGAAGTGTAGGAAGTAAGGACAGTAAGAAAGGACAACAGAGGCAAAATGTTGGAGGAAGAGGAGGAGGCAGGAAGGAGGAGGCAGAAGCAAGATGGATGGGATGTAAGGTCCAAGAAAGCAAGAGCTGCTTGAGAACAGGAGTATGTGCTGCATTATGGAAGGAGGGATCCAAAGGGCAAGGAGGGGGGGAGGGGAGGAATCTGTGAGGAAGGAAAGGAGACAAGGAGGAGGAAGGTGTGAGGTGGAGGAGAGCGCAGGATTACCTTGGCGCGAGCAGAAGCTTCGAAAGAGGAAGAAAGTCGTATCAGGGCCTTGCTCTCGCTCCAGAGGTCCTCCAGGCTGGTCTCGAGATCTTGTGCTCCTGCTCGACGATCGTCAGCGAGACGTGGAGGATGCGGTAGAATGTTCACCTTGAAGAGAAGAGGCATACCGAGACAAGAGCCGGAGGGAGGAGAGAATCTGCTGACCTTTCAAGCTCTGGAAAGAAGAAGAAGCGCTTTCAGTCAGAAGTAGAGACAATCAGGAAGAAGAAGAGCGAGGGGAGGAGGTGGAAGGAAAAAGGGGGGGGGGGAAGGGAACTAAGATTTCAAACTTTTGGTCTGAGAAGTTTTCTCCAAAGACGGTTTCTTTGGAACGTTTCGAATGCAG
>NW_005434637.1:220553-314312 GCF_000315625.1 Guillardia theta CCMP2712
CGACGTGTGAACAACAAGCTCCTTGCATTCTCACACATCAGAACAATTGCATCTCTCTCGTCCCTATCACCTTCAGCTGCTGTGCCTTCCCAGATGCCATCGCTTCACTTGCCCGGGAAGCCTGAAAACAAGTCAGCAGCAGCAGCAGCAGCAGCAGCAGCAGCAGCAGCAGCAGCAGCAGCAGCAGCAGCAGCAGCAGCAGCAGCAGCAGCAGCAGCAGCAGCAGCAGCAGCAGCAGCAGCAGCAGCAGCAAGAAACGATTCAAGGCGACAACGAGTGGACGAGAAACGGGAGGGAGAAAGGGAAAATAAGGAACTCAAACAAGAGAAGAACATGAGCAAGAGGCAGATAAGGCGGAAGCGACGGGTGGGAGTCAGAAAGGAGGAGGGAGGGCAAGAGAAGGAGGAGAACAACCATGCGCCTCCATGAGTCTGGTAGGGGAAAACATGAAGCAGGCAGCCAGCCGCTGTAGGGGGAAGGCAAGTAGAGGATGTCAGCTTGCAGCAAGACAAGACATCATCGGGAACCTGGTGACGTAGTTGATGTCAACAATCTTAGTGACGTTCGACGTCTCACAAATTCCGTTGCCTGTCCAGATCTCAAAACAGCCTCTCTCAGCTGAGTATCTTGCTTCCAGCCTTCCCTTTTCTATCAGTGCGATCAATCACATCACATATCCTTGGAGTTCGGTACAACAATCACTGACCGGAGTTGCGCGACAAGAAGCGATCTATCGCAACATGGTCTTCTTTCGGGAATGTAGCAACGAGATCCTCCCCATCAGGTGTGATTTGCAATAAGACAGCAGGCTCCATCCCGATGCCGATCATCGATCGAACCTGCAAACTCTGTGACCAGGTGAAACTATGAGTATGCTCATGTTTGTGACCTTGAAGACAAGACCGTCTGTGATCATCTCGTCGAGAGCAAGCATCTGTGGAGGAGGTGTCAGAAGGACTTCAGAAAGCGCATGGAAGCAGTCCTCACAGCTTCCCGAGAAACGTTCATCCACATGGTACGATTTTCTCCAAGTATATTGAGGACGACGGGCAGAGGAGCGAAGTCATATCTCAAGACTCCTTCGATAATGGCATCGAAGACTATAACAATGAAAGATGTCCATTTCATCCCTCTCCCCTTCTCAGCCGCTCCCCCAGGATTGGAATATCGCGATATGATGAGAAGTAAACGCTGGAGGGGAAGTGAGAACGAATACCAACGTCCATCCCACTGACATAAATGATACCAAAAAAAACAAAAACAAAGATCACAACACATCTGGACACGTGTTCTCGATATGAAAGATTCCAAAGGCTGCGCTTTGCCAGTGCGTGTTTGGATGCAAATTAAACACCTCTATACCTCTCGTCCCTTATCTTCCTCCTCTCCCCCCTCCTCTCCCCCCTCCTCTCCCCCCTCCTCCTCTCCCCGATCCCTCATCCTCTGCCTTCCCCACCTTCCTCTCCCCCCCCCTCCTCTCTCGCATCCGCCTTCTCTCCTCCTTCCCCACCTTCGCTTCATCGTCCATCAAACTTGTCAACCGCCCGGTACCCACATCCCTCCTCGTGACCGTCTTTCTTGTACACTGAAATCAATCCGAGGATCGGATCGGGCAGTGCGGCCACGGTCAGCCCGACCGTCCCGGTCGGACGGCGCAAGGCCCGAGCCTAGGCCGCCCGCCCGGCACTGACTTGTGTCTGCCAGCAATGCCGCTGGACCACCGTGGCACCGGGTGACCACCGTCACGCGTGCCACTGGCCACCTGCGTGAATGACGGCGGCCGGGAACTTTGATTAAATGTTTACTGTGTACTACTACAACCGCGATACTGACTGTCCGTGATAATCCCAGCTTGGAAAATTCGAAAGTTTAACAAGAGATTCAATCTCCACCTCCATTCAGCAGGATCATGTTGACAGTTGATGATCATAGAATGATACAACATCTTGACAGAACAATGTCAGGTTGAAAACATTCATCAAGTCAACAACTAAATCACAAACCTTGTTTGCTCGATCGGCTTGGTTGGTGTGACTACGGGTTGTTGCAACTTGGCGACAGGAGGTTTAGGCTGGAGATGCATAATAACTTGTTGGTTCATAGGCACTTTCAGCTCTGCAATCACAGATAAGTGACTGAATTGGGTCGTCTCAGAGCTGTTCACAACCTTCAAATGTCTTGGCGTTTTCTAAGAGTTTGCCATTGTAAATCATTTTCAGATCGTTGATACTAGAAATCTTGTCCTTCTCTGCAAGAAACAGTTGAGATGAATGCCAACAGACATCAACTGCAGAAATCAGACAATCAGGATATCACCCGCAGGCCATGCTTCTATCAGCTGTGTCTTGGCTTCAGCTACACTGATGTTGCTGTTAAATGTCTTTTCGATGGTGCTTGCATCCGCAAACAAAAATTTAATCTGATACTCCATGCTGCCTGGCTTAAAAGAAGGTACCGCTGACTCCTGATCAACCCCTCCATGTCAACTCAAGAGCACATTCTGCAGCACCAAGGATCACCTAGAGATATTGGACGAGCATCGAACAGAAAAGCACTCAGGAATGACGGCGTGCAAAAGTCTTCACACTTTACAAAATGCAAGACTCCCCGCAGCGGCTGAAAAAGCAGTTAAAAAGGAAACCAAGAAACCCTTCCACATGTTCGCATTCATCTAGACATCTCAGGCTTGTTTGAGGCGAGGGAAATGAGTGCATGCATTCAAAAAATTAATATAAAGAAAGGGAGGCTTGCGTAGAGGAACGGTTGTTTGCACGGCATAGGCAACGTGATGGCTCAGTACGATGGCTGATTCATCTTTGGGCAGACTGCCAATATCAACACTGCATAAAACAACGATTGCGTTCAAGTTCACATACCGTAAATACATTTGAATTTTCAAACAAAGTATAGAAACGCAATGAGAAACCGAGTGCCGATGAAGAAAGTGGAGAATCAGAAACAGTGCAACACATAAATTTTCATATCTAGCCAGTAGGATCAAACAGAAAGAATGAGTTATTCGATGACACTGTTCAAATTCTTAGGTGAATAAGATAGAAATATAGATGCTTTGAAAGATCAGGGTGTGATTGACCGAGAAGGCTACCAATCGAGATCAAGATGGTGCGAATGAAAACGAGAAAGCGAACGCTGATATCATCGCAAGTAGTCTACCCAAACAAGCATGCTTTCTGCATAGAAGGAGATACGGCGAAAGCAACATTATAGAAGACATGGAGACACGCAGGCGGGGCAGGAGCTGCCATGGGAATTGGACATTGAGTAAAGGACATTATAATCGTGCATCAAGGAACAGCGGAGGGAGCGGGTTGAGGAAGCGGAAGGGCGTGGGGTGGGTACTCCTTACACAAACGCGGGTGGGTTAAAGCTGTTGGGGAAGAGAATATGGGGGTGGGGGTTGTCCTTTTGTTCGAAGGGAGGGGTATAATAATGACTGGAAGTTCTTGAAAACGTGCTGAGGGTAGTCCTTTGAAGATAAGGATTTCACAGGGGTAGGGTAGGGTAGAAGTCAAGATGAGGGGAGTATGAATCGAAGGGGTGGGGGTGGTACAAAGGGTACCGCTCACCCCTGCGTCGGAGCGAGGTTGAAATGTTCTATATGGTAGGGTAGGTACCTTGCAAAGGGTGGGTTCAAGGTGATTGAACTAGGGGTAGTGACAGACATTTTCAATACCCCGGGTGGCAATCTATGAGTTGGTGATATCAGGGGGGTGGGGGGTACGAATGGAACTTCCGATGGTGGGTGGATGACCCTACTTGTGGTCGTTACCAGACGTTACATCAATTCACCTCCGGGCCCCGCCGAACTGGAGATGTGCCGGGTTGAGTATTACTCATTTCAATGCAGCATGGGCGCGCCTCGGTTAGAAGCCCCGACAGAAAAGTGATGCAAGCGCAGCGCATTACGAGCATGAAGTACGAACGCGAGCCGATTCATCGTCTTGGTGCTTCGATATGCATGTTTGTTGAAGAGTCGCGCTTTGATCCATTGTTTGAAGTGCAAATGGAAGCATGGTGAAGTGCTTCACAATCGCGGCAGGCAGGCAGGCAGGCAGGCAGGCAGGCAGGCAGGCAGGCAGGCAGGCAGGCAGGCAGGCATGGAAACTTGGAATGAAAGGGGAGGAAATGAATACAAAGTAAGCGAGCGATGTAAGTGAGCGACACCAGAAGCAGAGAGGGAGAAAGGGAGATTCAGAAAGTTTGTGCTTGTACTGATGAGCTTGTTTGGTACCGACAGAAATGGAACTTTGCGGATGCAAGGATTATGTGGATCAGATGGACGGAATAATTCCAGTTGATCGCATTTCGACATTGATATCCATCCAACAGTAATGACTGACTTGAAGCAATCGATCGGAGATATGAAGAAGCTAAGTAGAACAAAGGTGAAACATTCCTTAGGTCCCTCCCATCTTGACAAGTGTGAGGAAGGTTGTGGAGAATCTTTGCCTCTTGGATCAATACGAGCTTTCGTTGGCATTGATGGAATTGAAGAGAGCTCTTCAGTGCGACCAAGATAGGTTGGCAGCGTATGAGGTGCCTTGCGCAAATTCACAAGATGGTCGCCTCGAACTGAAGAGTTTGTAGATTTTGGCAGCAGCAGTGAAAGATGAAGTAGCGAGAAACAAATTATTTCTAAGCCAAATAGACCAAGAAGGGACTCTCCTTGATTTTCTGCAACTTTCATGTAGCTGTCAAGCATCAGGTACATCTCGCCAGATTGTTGCTTTGAAACGTTTCATGAATTTCAGCAGAAATTCTCTATGGGAGATTTGAACAGGAAGATTCCAAATCATTTAGCAAGTTTCAGGAGATATGTAAGGCATTGTATCGGGTGATGAAAAACACATTTGCTTTCTCCGTATCGACCACCTCTGTTCCTGACTCATTCTTTTGAACAATGCTAGTTGTATGAGATGAATCAAACTATCAAGCATACATTAGAATTGCCCCTTTCTGGTCAATATGCACATGTGCGGATTAAGATCCACGAAGATAGGTATGTTGCTCTTAAAGAAGATCTCATGCAAGTAATGGAATGTGCTCAGGTCTTACGGGAGTCAGCCTACATGCAAAGGAGATGGTATGACGACTGTCGATCTGTCTGACGTTAGAGCTGGACGGTTCACTTGCTGTCATGTCAGGCACTTTAAAGACTGGAGGTGTAGTCTGGGACGCTGCCTACTGTCTTGTGGACCTTATCTCGCAGCTAGGTAAGAGTGTGTCTACCGTCCTTGTTGGTGTTTGCTGCTTGCCCGATGTCTGCAGCTGAAGTTACTTTTCCGCTGACATCTCGATTAGGGATGGAGAGCTTTCGAGGGAGAAGAGTGCTAGAGTTGGGTGCGGGGTAAGGCAGACGATCAAGACACGAGAGCATCTGTCTCGATGACCTCGCACGTAGCTGCGGATTCGTGGGGCTGGCAGCGGCTTCGCTTGGTGCCATTGTCACCTTGACGGATAGATCCGATCATCTCGAAAACTTGTCGTGAGCTGACGTAGCACGAACGATATCACGGCCATGCTGACAGGTGCCGCAGCAAGAATGCTGATCTCAACACAAGTATGGAGAATGTTGTTGATGTAGCTGCGCTTGACTGGGACGACCGAGAGGCCGCAAGACGTTTCTCGGAACCTTTCGACTGGGTGAGAGGAGACGAAGTTGATGTTTGGGAATGACATGGGGGAACAAGATCCTGGCATCTGACGTCGTCTACGAGCAAGACAGTCATTCTTCTCTGAGAGATTTGCTTCACTCGCTCGTTGGACATGAGACGGTGGTTCGCTGCATTACGGGAGACTTCAGATCTGACATTTCACCAGATTGTCCTTATATCCTACGAATCGAGAACTGAGAAGCATGACGCGTTCTTTACCTCGCTCGAACGAGATCCTGCGTTTCATGTAAGGCAGATGAACAAATCTTGTTTTTCAAGACCGAGATGGTATGTAAGCATACGTCAAGCTCTCTTGATGTTTCTTGTCAGGACGGAAGAGACCCAGGACTTGAGGATTTATGCCATCGCGCCTGCGAGCCTGTGAGCCGCGAGGCTGAGAGGTTTTGTTGTGACTTGAGATGCAGGACGTGTGCATCCTCGCACCAGATGTCGTTGAAGACGCTGCAACACTGGAGAGATGAGCTGCATGGTGGACATGAACGTGCAAGAAAGAATTCAAGCGAGGCAGATGATGATGTAAATTTTCAAGAACCAGCTTAGCAGCGAGATCTATTGAAATGTATTTTATGGATTCTTATAATGTCTCGACGACAGAGCAAATTTCATGGATTGTGCCCTATCAAACATCACAGCAGAAATCAGTGAAACGTTCGAACAGAATTCAGCAAGACATTCAAACTAGCAAGAAGAGAGGTAAAGGGAAATTCATCTGCAGCACGCTCACCGCGAACTCCTCGAATTGCGAGATCGTCAACTCCAAACTGTGACTCGAGACCTGAGACAGAACGTTGAGTGAACCCAGGACAAGCTCGTGCCCTCCCTCAAGACCTGAAAGTTCTCGTCTGAAACAAGAAAATGAAGCACCACAACTGGTGTATTCAGAGCAGCACAACTGCAGTAGCAACCGGCGTCATCCCACCTAGAATCGACGCTCACTCAAGACCTGCTGCTCTCCGATGCAAAGCTCAACTTCCAGTCAAACTTGACCAGCTTGCCGAGGGAGAGGAACGACTTGACCTGCGCAACTCAACACAAGCTCGCACTGGGGTGAGGAATCACCTTGTCCGATGAGACCAGCAGCGCATGTTTCTGTTCGAACACCCTCGTCAAGATCGCGCTTGCGTCTTGGCTGAAGACACGTGAGGCTCAGTCTCGACAGGGAAGCACAAGACACCTCAGGTCACAACGAGCGACAAGTGCAGTTCGGAAAACTTCCGGCGAAGCAAGCTTGGCGGCCTTGCGGTTGTTTCGTCATGGCGACAAACCTTTGATGCAGCGCACTTACCGCATCTCTGTAGATGTACAAGAGCGCGTTGATCGCGTGGTTCGCTCGCTTCACACCTTCTGCTACGTCACTAGGACGCAAACACTAGTTAAGGTTGCCTTCTGGACCCTGCATGACAAGCTCCTGCTGCTCGGGATCCGCGACAATCTCCGCGGCTAAGGCGCTTGATGACCTTCGCAAGATGTAAGGGGATCGGATCTACCACACGGCACGTACAAAGATCCTTTCTTCTGTAGGACGATACTGCAGATCTCATTCGCCTGCCAAGTTGTCAACAGCATCCACCATCAGCCGCTGCGCGCTCAACCAATCTTTCGAGACTTCTCTTCGGCATCGCATCTAGAATCTTAGCGAAGTGTTAATAGATCAGGCGCTGAGAGAAACAAGCTACCTTGGACGCGGATGCAAGTCCCTCAGGGGCATTAGAGAGGAAACCTTCCATCTTGATCCTACTCCCAGGTAGAACTCGCCTCCTCTCGCGTTACAGGGAGATCCTTCCAGCGGTCTTCTCCTGCTCACGACGTCGCTGCTGTCTGATGTTGAACTCTTGTCCTCCTCCTGTTCTCTTCTCACTCCCTCTCTCCCATGTGCTCCTTCCCCCTACTGCCTTGCGCCAGTCAGCACCTGGATTGCCCCTCATCCCCGCTCAGGTACTGCTCCTCAAAAATCACTCAAAAATGCTCCGAAAGTACCTCGACGATCGGGGAGGAATGGTAGTTGGAGGGAAAGAGAAGGAGCAGGAGGAGCAGGAGGAGCAGGAGGAGCAGGAGGGGGGGGAGTTGCTGCTGGAGGAAGGGCATTGAAGTCTTCTGTTCTTCCCTGAGTGAACTGAAGCTGAGTAAGACACAAGAGGAATGAAATCCTATCTGATATTCGGCGTTCTGCTCATCGTGAGCCAGGCGGTGAGGGGAGAGAGTCAGAGGATATCCGAGTTCCTTGAAGGGAGTGACGGATGGAGGATTTTCAATGCTCTCCCCGATGCGGGCGTTGCAGCAGGACAGGTCACGGTGAACAGCAACAATAACCCATCGTACCTGATCTTGTCCAACGATGTCGTGTTCCAACTGAATGCTATGAAGAACGTGAGCTCGAGCTTGGGACTGAACATGACGATCAAGATCCCTCAACTGTGCATGGCGGGCGACATCGACTGCAAAGTAATACTGACTCTCCTTGGGGAAAGATGCAGCATCAGTACGCAGCTTGCGGCGACTTCACAGGTCTCGTCGAGTCTGGTGGACTTGCTATGGTATGCGAGTGCGGGGAGGGATGTGGCAGCGTCTTCGTGGACCGTCTGCTCCATGCTCCTTGCTCCCTACGGCTACTGTACAGAGCAGGATGCTCCTTCTGCCATGAGGGCAGTAATGGGGACTCTGAGACAGGTAGTGCTTTCAGTGGAGGTCAGATGCCGATACCTCTGCGAATCGATGTCGTTCGACTTCAAGCTCGACAGTGTTGCTGTTGCTGCTCAGATCGAAGGGAACAGGATGAGCTCAACCAGGGATCGCTTTCCCAACATCGTCGGCCACCTTACGCTGACAAGTTTTCCTGCACTCTCAAGGTACGGAGGGAAAGAGGTAGCCGCGGCGATAGTGATGACACTGTATTCCAAGGTGCCGGGATGTGCGGATATCGTCGTGCATCTGGGACTCTTGCGATGCCAGTATGCAGCACTTGCTTGAAGCGAGCTGCGAAGGGCCGTACGGCATGACAGGAGCACATTGTTGGAGCCAGCCCTTCCTGATGCGTTACAGGTGACGTCTTGGAGATCTTTGACTTGTGTGTTGTCGTGTTGGTGTGATATGGTGGTGTGTTGCTGTCAGAACATCAGCTCTTACATCAAGTCATGCCTGCTGCTATCTTTCTAGCCCTCCATCGCCACGCTTGCTCATACTACCTTGTGCAGACTGCAGATGGTTGGCTTCAAGCTCCAAGAAGCGACGCAGACAGACATTGGTTGCTTTCAGGGCTCATCTTGTGCGGACTGAGATGATGTTGTGGGAGATGTTTTGACTCTCTTGTCTTCTCAGGTATCGAGCAAATTCCTCTTGACGTCAGCAATGGAGTTGCGATCTCGGCAGAACCGATGAGGAGTGTGTGGTATTGGGCAGGTGAGCTGTTTGTTCGAAGTTGTTTGTGACATCAGAGGGTGTCTTCTTGCGTTTGAAATTTACAAGCGCATTCTCTGTATGTGTGTGATGATGATAACATCATTTCTTCTTGAAACCTTGGAATCATTGTAACTTTCTCGGCAGCTCCCGCCAGTTGGTTGTTTGAGGAGCGATGTACAATCATTGGTTCTAGTACTCTGAGAGCAATGATTTGATTCATCGCAGATGACGAGAATGGAAATGTCATGTACGAGGGGACATCGCTTCTCGATCGTGTGCTTCAAGTTTGTTGACGTCTTCACATGATTGCAAGGTTGACGGCGTGATCAGGTTGAAATCTGCAACGAGCACGACCTCGTCTCGAGAAAGATTGAGAATCATACGGGAGATGTTGTTGTTGTCGGAAGAGATGGAAAATGCATCTCGTTTGACTATTCCGACACACCTGGTGAGGAAAATCAAACAGCAAGACTCGGGGAGAATGTGTTTGAAGGGAGAGATGAACGGGAAGAGAAAGACTTAGTAGAGAGATGGAAGGGGGTGCCGCAGGGACAAGGACGAGAAGCGAGACGAGGAAGAGGACGGGAACTTGGACGGGAAGGACGAGGACGAGGACCAGGAGAGGGACGGGAAGGACCAGGACCGGGAGAAGGACCAGGAGAAGGACGGGAAGGACAAGGACGAGGACCAGGAGAAGGACGGGAAGGACGAGGACGAGGAGCCGAAGAGGTTGGGGATGCTGACTGATTGCCATGAAGGTCCATCGATGCAGATCTTCTCGGTCCCGCTGGACGCGAGCGGGTCATGGTGGGACAGATCAAGAGCGTGTTGAGCTCTAAAGCAAGTGACAGGAAATCTTGTGGCAAGACAAGGACGGCAGCACCTTCTCCCGATGTCGTCAGGTATTGTTGTTGTTGTGCTCTCTACAAGTTTTGATTGTGATACTTGCTCAGAGTCTTGGGGAACCCGAGCTGGATCTTCCTGAGAGGCGCTTTCTATGAGAGGAGGAGCAACGAGGACGAGGATGTGAGATTTGATAGCGGGAAAGGTTTTCTGGTCGGGACAAGACTGGGATCTGTGGCTATCTTGGATTCTTTCATCAATGTATGCTTGCAATCACGAAAGATGTTTTGCTGCAAACATCCTTGATTCGCTCGGCAGGTTAAGAATGTTTTCCCTCATCTGGGACCTAACTCAGGAGGGACGAGGGTTGTGATCGAAGGAGAGATCGCAAAGATGAACGCAAACCTGAAAGACTACAAATGCTCGTGGCAGTTTGCGGATAAGGTGAAAGAGAAATATTGACATATTTTTCTGTGCTAAGCGTCTTGACCTGCCTCGATTCCTGTCTTTTATTGCGTCTTTCTACATCTTGCATCGTTGCTTCATTGAAGTTTTCCTGCCAATCTATCTCTCAAACTTTCCCTCACTCTGACTGCTCCAGTTGTCGTCTACAAAATTTGCTCCTCTCACCATTGTCAACAACACATTCGCCACCTGTATCACTCCTTGGACTCGTCTGACAGGTTCTCAGTCTTTCTCCTCTATGTCTTTCTTTTCCATCCTTGTCGTTGACATTGTTCCCCACATTTCACCTTCCTCTTCTCTTCATCTCATCATCTCAACCGCCTTCACTTCTTTCATCCCCCCTTCATTGCAGGTGTGAGTAAATTCGCAATCTCGAGCCTGATCAACAACCTCCCGTACTTTGTGAGCCCAATTGTCGATCTTGTTTGCGAACTTTGACATGCACACTGACAGGTCACTATACTCCCTGATTTCACCTTCTACACTCAACCTCTCCTTTTCGCCATTCAACCACAACAGGTCCGGCTGGAAACACCTTTGAAACTCACCATCACTTCCTCGAATCCTCTTTCACACTCATTACCATCACTCTCAGGTGGAATCTTCCCTCTCTGCAAACATAACGCTGCTGGGACGTGGATTCCTGACGTCTTCGTCGGCCCTCTGTCAGTTTGAAGTCACATGTCAAGTGGACCAACAGTCTTTCATGCCGTACCGTCTGACAAGTCCAGCAACCTTTGAACCACGGATAGATCGATGGAGCCAGACTCTCCCGCAGGACGTGGATCCTTCAGAGCTCTCCTTGTACATTTGCATCCTCCCTCTCCCTCTTCCTCTGCCCTCCTCTCTCGCTTCTCCTCCTCCCTCCACTCCCTCCTCTCCCTCCACTCCCGCTTCATTTCCCTGCAACGGCTCTGCCATCGTGTCCCTCGCCATGAACGGCGCTGATTTCTTCCTGTCTGCCGCGGATTGCCCGCTCGACGGCCATGCGGGGACTGGTTGCCTGGTTCGGCTCTACACCGACAGGTCGAGGAGCCAACTCGCTCCTGCACAGTCAGGTGGCTCCTGAAGTTTGAAACAGACGAGAAGACTGTGACATGTTGTGTTAGGAACATCTGCTGATGTTGCTGGGTGGGTCATGGCAGGCCTCCTTGGCTACATCTTGCTGGGGAGAATGACCGTCCATCTGTTTGTTCATCGTCGTCAGGTTGGTCCTTTTGCGAGTTCTCCTCGATGAGAGTAGGAGAAGCGACGCGTGAGAGACGCTCTGTTGAAGATGTTAAGGATCTTGTTGCATCCCGCTTGACAAACCAGACCTCCTCTTCTCTCATCCTCTTCTCTCATCTTCCGGCATTCTGAGAATTTGTCTGACAATGTGAACTGCAGCATCGCGTGAAAGTTGGAGCAGCGGAACCATACAGCTTGCTAGAAGCTTATGTACGTGTCTACAAACCGAGAAATGATGATGATGAGAAGGAGGAAGAGGAGGAGGAGGAGGAGAAGGAGATAGTTGTGATGGAGTTTTGGAGTAAGACAGCAGGCAGGATGTAATGATGACAACGACGTGGAGATGAAGCTGGGATTTGGGGGGAACATGAGAAGGAGGGTCAAGCGAATGATTCACGTTGTCTTTTAATCTTTAGGTCCTCTGGCTCTTCTTTGGTATTCTAGGAGCACACAGGTTCTATACTCACCTTCCTCCTCTCGTCTCCCTCCTTCCTTCTCTTTCCCCCACTCGTTTCCCCCAATCTTGTTGTCCTCCCTCCCTCCCCCTCCCTACCTTGTTGTCCTCCCTCCCTCCCCATCACTTCCTCGTCCTCGTATCCTTGTCCTCGGCTCTACCCTGCCTGATGCTTCACTTGGCATCAGAGAGTACTGTGGAGACTTTCGCCTCCACGTCATCATGTTTGCCTGCACGGGTGGAGGAGGAGGCTTCCTGCTGATCCGCGACCTTCTCACTCTCCCCAAGAAGATCGAGACATGCAACAGGTGACGGAAGAGGGTCGAGTCCGAGCATGCCAACCTTGTGGACAGGAGGAGAGACACGGCAGGCAACGTCAACACGCATGAGATACTCATGGCATGCGAACTTGCTTCCTGTTCCTCAGGCTGAGCTTCCTCTAGGACGACAAGAGCACCTGCTCTCTCCATGGAAGCTACGTCCCTCCTTCCGTCGAGTCAGAGCAAGGCAAGGCAGCGAGCATCCCTTGGTGCTGCTGCCAGCCATGAACATGACTGAGTCGCAGAGTTGGGTGGCATCGAGCTTGCAACTCGAGGAGGAGGAGGGAGGCGGAGAAGCTCTGCGCGCAAGGGATCGCTCGTTGACTGGGTCAAGGGCTCTCAAAGAGGAACAGAAGTTGAGCTGGCGAATTTGACGGACAGCGCGCAGGAGGTGCACGAAGGAGGGGAGGAGTGGGAGGTGCATGAGCCTCCGGTAAAGAGGAAGGAGGAGGAGGAGGAGGAGGAGGCAGGAGCAGCATGATATTGTAACTCTAATTTATTCACTCGTCTCCATCTTGACAACAGGAGCGCTAGTCTGCTCCTCTCCTGACTTTGCCGCATCATTCCCTTCCACTGCAAGGTCAGAGGGGACAGGAGGCCAGCATCATTCTTACCCGCTGCTTCCGGCACGCTCTTGTCTCCCGCTCCATCTGCAACGGCAACTGTCATCGCAGAGGACGGCAAGAAAGATCGCGGACCCATCTCTTCAGCCTTCACCAGAGGCTGCGCTGCGAGCTCGGGACGAGGTCGGGGCAACCACAACTCGCAGGAGGCGAGGCTTTCACCCTGTCCGCTCCGATCGCACACATCCACCATGGCGCACTGGACGTGCCCAAGGAGGTCCTTGACCCGAGCCCGCTCCTCCCGGATGGCATTCCCGGCCTGCACGGGCAGCGCATCAGCAAGGGAGCGGGAGGAGAATAGTCACCTCTTTGTTTTCACGTATGAGCTCTTCCAGCACAGCCAGCTGCTCCTGCTCTCCTACATCGTCGGCTGGCAGTGTTCCAAGAAGCTGCTCCACCTTGCATGCCCTTAGCCTCTTCCCGCCTCCCTCCCTCGGTCACCTGGACGTTGAGCGCTACGATGGCATGCGCGCTGTTTTGGCACGTTCAAGAAGACTTTCCTTCGTCTCCTCGAACGGCGGCTTGCTCGGCGCCTCGTGAACTTCCTCCCCAGATAGCGCTTCAGGTGGAGCACAGAGCTGAAAGTACCTGAAGCGGAGGAACGAAGGTTACGGAGGGCGAGGCAGCGAAGGTTGTGGGAGACGGAGACGGAGACGGAGAGGGGGAGGGGGAGGGGGAGGTAGTGAGGGGAGGGGAGGGAGGCAGGAGGAAAGCAGTCACCTTGCTTCATGTGCAAATCTGTGTGTGATGTCGTTGAGTTTCTCTTGCAGCTGGTTGTACACGTCCATGATATGCGACAAACTCTAGGAGCTAGGAGTGAATTTCTGTCAACGCGAAGCAGCAGCAGGGCTTTGTCAATGCTCCATGGTGATTCAACCTGAGACAGGGAGTTAAGACAAAGAGTGACGATGAAAATGGATGGAGCGATTTCAAGCAATCTAGGAATAAGTTGTTGGGAAGCCGAATGTTGTTCGTATCGGACACCATCATATCAACAAACTTCTCGCTGTCCACACGGCCAAAGAGACTGAGGTTGTTCGATCGAAAACGAATTATTTCCCTTTTAAGTAGACACCTACTTTCCTAGTGCTCATTGTTCCTTTTCTACATTTATGACCCATATCCCCAATCTATTCTAATGATACCATCATTGCCATCTTGGCTTCTTCCATTAATTCTACTTGATCCTCCACGTTCCCATGGTTCAATCTACATCTCCTCCCTCAAGCTCTCTCCTTACCCGTCCTCCTGACCACTCCTCATCATCGGTCATTTTACACTTCCACAGTATCAAGTTGCCCTATCTGCTATTCCATCCGTGATATCCCTCATCTTTCCCTGGACACTACTCTGCCTCTACCATCGCCGTCGGTCTCTCTCGAATTTCCCACCCTCTCCCCGTCCTCCTCTCCCTCACCTCCTCACCTCCTCACCTTCTCCCCTTCTCCCCTTCTCCTCCCATGTTTCTCCCCGTCTCTCTGCTCTCCTCTCCTTCATCCTTGCCCTTCCTTCACTCTCATTCTCCCTCCTCATTCTCCCTCGCCCTCGCAATTCTGCATAACCCCCTCTCTCCCCGCCCTTCTTGAACAGTTACACATCGTGATGGAGCCGTTACATCCCGGCACTCATCAGGGAAATTTGATTGCCGGGTCACTACCGTACCGTAGTACGGTACCGTACTGCCGGGCCGCCCGGCCGCGGCCCGGCCGCCGGGCAAGTCCGACTGAGCCTCGGAGTTGCGCACGGCGGCCCACCGTCGTGCCGGGCCGGGTTCAATGTGCTCAGACTAGTGACTGAGTCGGCCCAGAGTGGCAACTGGAAGAGAACTTCAACCGGAGCGCGGCCGGGCCGCCCGGCTGTGGCCGCATCGCCGGGATATCCTACCGTGACTGATACCGTACCATAGACGGTCCGATCATCGCCACTGGCCCTTTCCGATCACAGAACTTGGAAGCTGAGCCTGCTTCACATTGTAACATGTCAACATTATTTACTAAATGCCTCAGTCATGCGGATCGTCCCACCAAAAACCGTGACTGCCAGGCACTGTTTGTGATTCAGCACGGCAGAATGATGTTAATGGCACAAATTTGACAGCCTACTTCACAAAATTCCTGAACCATTGGGAAATAAACATCATTGTCTTCAGTCTCTCCTGTGTAGTCTTTGGGACTCTGGATATTGACGTTGCTTTCTGCCTCCGGCCATTCTGCCTTCGCTTCACAAAGTTGGATGCGGTGACTCGGGTTAGTGTTCTCCTCATGAGCAGTTCTTTGGCATGTCCCTTGGTTCAGTGTTGTGTATTCCGACGCGCAATGCTGTCTGTGATTCTGGCAGTGACGGTCCGATTTGGGTATCGAGGATGATGATGGTAGGAATGAACGATCCTGGTCCTGACCTTGCTCACATCCAGAATCACAATCAGAGTTCATTCCGATTTCCGACGACTTCGAAGCCAAGGCTTGCACGCATACCTCTTCCCATGCATCGTGAAAGCGCTGGCACACGAGCAGTAATTTTGCCTTTAGCGTCGAAGGTTCTTGCAAAGGAAAGAAGCCTTTCAGAGTTTCCCATCCTGCATCTAGCAGCTTCAAATCATTGCAATCTCGAGGATTCAGCCATCGCTTGCCCACAAAGAAATATTTGATTCCTACTCAAAATCAGTTTTCAGAAGACAAGAACAATCCAACGAGACACCTGGAGCATGTTTGCTCTGGGAATTTTCAACATCCTCTAAGAATGGGCTTCTTGATCTTGCCTTTGGGAAACCATTCTGCTCCAGACACTTGTTGTATTCCACCACCGTGAGGCCTCTCCTGCCCACTTGGTTGCATTCATTCCTTATGGCTGATGGCATGAATAGAGACAGCGCCTTGAAGAGAGACAACTTCCCGGTTCGGTCAACAGTGCAGGACGATCGAAACTTGCTCTCGTCATGCACGTCTGCCGTCACCTGTACAACAGAGCATGGTGAGCTCGGCAAAGAGATTCAGCTATAAGCTTGCAATCAGGCACTTACAGCTCGAGCAAACAGGATCCCGAGGCTCTTGTTTGCGTAGGAAGCTCTTGCCCGTCCCATTGCGCAGTCTTTGCGGCTCCCGTTGAAAAAGTTGGTAGACGAACTTACCACAGACGGAAGTCACCCTTCTGTTTACTTCCGACGTAATAAGTAAAGTTTGTATTGGTTTGGCCCCGGACCTACTAGGCTGGTCACTGATACACCGTCAAGATATGCAGCTGATGCCGTGATATCTACAACTTTAGATATCAACTTGCTTTTTTACTCATGGGTGATGACTGAAGCTTTGTATCCGAGCGGATTACCGGGCCGGGGCCTGATAATCTCATTCACCCTGACCCGTTCAACGGTTGGCAGGCCGCCATGGTTCAACCGGGTCGGACTCGGGCCCCGCCGGGTCGGACTCCGGGGCACCGCGGTGTCGGACTCCCGGAGGGGCCGCTCTCCGCCGGGCGCCCGGGCGGGCAACCGTCACCGTGACGGTGACTTGAACCGGGTCGGACCGGTGAGTACGGTCACCCGGGGCCGGGCTGTGCCAACCGTCGGGGGGGCGGCGCCTGGCCCCGTGGCGGCCGGGCGGGTGGCCACTGGCCGGTCCTCAGTGCAGTGCCACGGTGCGACCAGCCCGGCCCCGGGGTCACGGGGCAGCCCGGCCCGCCGGGAGGGGGCCCGGCACGGGGGGGGCGCGGGGCGGCCCGCCGGTCCTACGGTGACCGTCCGACGGTCTCGGACCGGGCCGTGCAGGCAAATTACTGTCACTCTGAGTCTTTACTCAAAGTTAAGTTAAAAACCCTCTGAGTCAGCTGTTGCTGTCACCTGAGGCAGACCTGAAGTTTGCTTCGATTTGTTGGGATTGGGTGGGGTAGTGTGCCATGGTATGGTGGGGAAGTGGAGACAATAGGGTCAGGGGGGTTGTTAGTAGGGTTTGGATGATAAGCAGTGGGACGAGAAAATAAGGTGAGGTGAGGTGGGGTGTGCAGGCACTACAGCCAAGGGGGTGGAAATGAAGGGGTGGGGTGCTATATACCTGAAGCGAAAGCTGCCGAGGGTTGTGACTCCAGGCGCCATGGCAACGGTGATCTTTCCTGATGGCACTATAGCGGTAGCAGTAAGCGAACATGCAATGGGAGCTGCAAAAGATCAAGAGCGAACCCAGCAAAGTTTGAATGCTAAGGTGCCAGAACCCTCGATAACTTACTCTTTGGAGTCTGTTGATGCGATTCATTGTGAACCGATATCAGTTGGATCAATTACATGCGAAAGCATGACAGTCCCAACAATTCATGTGGAGAGCATTATATCAACCGATGTCAGATCGACCGATGTGAGATCTGAGGTGGTCAGAAGTATCAGAAGTGATTAATGCTTGAACTATAAGAATGGCCTGCATCGCACGGCCTACAGCGCTTGCATTTGATGTAAATTTTGCAAAATACATGTCTTTTTACTGTGGCACGTGTCATACAGACTGTTTGATAAGAGGATGATTAGATATTCGAAGAGAATGTGGTGTGAAACAAATAAAACAAACTTGACGATCATATCAACCTGCTTTTACTTCCACATGTCAACCGAGCCATCTTGTCGAGCTACAAGCAGGCAAGAAGCCTTTTGAAGTTGAGGTCAGATTCTTTGGTTCACAAAACTGCAAAGTTCATACCTTCTCCGAAAATGCCAGCGAGGAGATGGGAGAATTCTTCTCACTGTGAACGGGGATGGTCAGAGGAAAGATGGTGAACAAGTTAGAAATACTGCAGGCCAAATAGCGCCACCATAGATGCATTCTGTCCATTCCAAAGCCCAATCACGCCATTCGTGCAAGCTATTGCAGTGTAAATGCCATCACATGACATTGATACTGCCTTGGTATTGACTGCTTTGTATGATTCTGCCTTCTAGATTATCATTAGTTAAGGAATAACCAAATGTTGCAATGCTTACTTCTCCCAATCCGTTCGGTTGATATAGAAGGAAGTTCCTCAATATTTCAATGACTCCAGTGCCTTTTTGGAGCCTCAATACAATGCATATCGTGGGTTGGTTTCGATTTGATTCTTCACACGTATCCAAGGTGAATTTAGATAATTGTGAAACCCAAGCCGCAGATTCGCGGCTGTGAAGTCCGTCTTTACTGTCCCTCTTGTAACCTCTGCAGCGCGAGCAATCCAGGCTGATTGACATGAAGACGTCATTTTCCTGTTCTGGGTTCTGAGTCGCAGAGTTTTCTCGAAAGATGAAGCTCGGTAACAATTCGACAGTCTGGAAATCAGAAAGCGGATTGCATATCTGAGTTTTCGGTATGCAGTGTAACAGTTGTCTTGCAACAAAGTCCCAAAGGATGATCTGATGATGCATATTACACAAAAACGATAATGCGAAGGTCGTACTCACCGCATTGTCAAACATCCCGCATGCCAAGGAGTTCACTTGTCTATTGGCCGCAAGGTGTTTCAGTTTCCCAAATCCATGGGCAGGTGGTAATACATGGCATGCAATTTGCTCCATTTCCATGGGTTTTGACGAATCATTCTCAAGAGTCTCCTCATGTTTCGCCCTCTTTGCCGTCTGCGATATCACACACCTGGAATCTTCCGAACAGACCCGGAAACGATACTCCAACAATACAATATTTCCCTCTGGTTCTGACGCCAGAAAGCATAGGTTTTCCGTGCTGCTCAGGGATTCCACTATGCATATGCCACCTACTTGTTGCCACATCTGAACAGCAATGGGAAGCTCAAGATCAATCAAATCATCGCAGAGTGATACATATGAAGTGGAGGAAGATGATTTCTTTCGAATGATAATGGCCTTTACAAAAATATTAGGCTCCACCTGGGACAAGATACCATTTTTGCCCTTGCGCTTTGGCTTTCCTCGGAAATTTCCTGTGAGCAGCACAAACCCATTCGAGAAATCCATGTGAGCAAAGGAGAACCGAATTTGGTTTGGATGCATGGCGTGTTCAGAAATCTTCTCCATGTCTTTTTTCGTGTCATTTAGATACCATACTTGCACGGATTCCTTTGTGCAACATGCAAACAATAACGACGAGTACGGATCGATCTTGATGTGCAATGAGTTCTTACCGGGCAATTGAAGTGCTCTCGTGGTCTTCGTAAGGGGATTTCCCTTCGAGATTCTTCTGCTCATCATTTCAAATCAATCTCTCAGTTGAATTATACCCTCTTCCTCTTTGTTCGGATCGCTGCATCTTTGCATGACTCGTTGCTGCATTCATCATTGTGCGGCGAAGTTCGGAATGAAATGTTGGCGGGAAAGTGACCACGAGGGGTACGTTGCATGTTGATAGTGGGGGTGGGGGTTGAATATTGTCGAATCCGGTCCTTTCATGTTACAATGAGGGGGTGAGGGTACTGTTGATTCACACGGGTATTTTTTTGCACTACAGTGGGGGTAGGGTATTGGTTTATTTCGGGCATGCTACAAAAATTCTCCGCAATGCTGAAAGAAGTAGAGGGCGAGATGGTAGGAGACAGCATGAAAGCGAGGTTTGATGTAAAGGCTTAATGAACAAGAGTTGTCTGCTGAAAGTCAGGCGCGAAATATGAATTCTGCAACGAGAAAGACGGGAGAATGATCAGATTGTTGCCCGTGTTATGATTCTTTACTAGTGAATATTTGTAGAACATCCCTGACTATGAGACCAGTTTGTAAACCGCAAACATTGTGCTTCGTTTTGATGTATGTGAGAATGTTTTTTCAATAATCTGTTGTATTGTAAGTGATGCGAATGTTTATCGACAAAGAATGCTAGCTTTTGCAAATGACCTTTCCTGAAAAGGACTTTGCAAATTGATGCTTTTCCATCACGGCATTATGTACGACAAGTAACTGATGGAACGATGCAGATTGACCATGTACAACTCTATCGTAAATGTCGTGCACATGGAAGAACTCTTCGCAAATTATGGCAAGAAGAAGCAGCCGGTTAAGATGAACACTGTCCCGGATTTTAAGGATGCCATCCAGAATCCAGAGGAGGCGATGGCGCAAGTCTTGGCTATGGTATTTTCCTTACCCGTTTCATCCGCGCTTGATACCTTATACTTCTGCTTGATGTTTTCCCTCTTGCGTTCCTGTTCGAGTCTACCAACGATCCCCATATGATGCTAATGTGACTCTGAGATATTCCTTTACAGTCTGCCAAGCACAAGACTGTCGGGAGGTTCGATCATGGCTACGATGCACACAGCAGCAAGCCGTTGTCACCATGGTAAAATGTGCTTTCAGCAAGCCGGGGGAAACGTCCGCTTGGTCGAGACGAGCTTTAGTGGTCACGCCGGTGTCGACGGTCACTAGTACGGTCAAACGGTTCAGAAAGTTCTCTTCAGGGCGCCAAGTCGCAGGAACTGTAGATACAATTGCATGATATTTCATTCCACTACATACATTTATTCTTCCTTTGCATGCAGTGCAGTTCCACATGATTTTGGCCAGTGCTGCCAGGCGTGCTGCCCCGGCCCGCCGCCGGTGACCGTCACTGCGGCGCGGCCCTGGCACCCGGGCGACCCGGCGGCGGCCGTGCGGCCGGGCCAGGCTGAGCGGGAGTCTACCGAGGAATTCGAGCCCGACTCGACTCACGCCGAAGATCGGGGTTCGGCGTCCGATCATCGGCGGTCACCAGACTCTCGTGACCGTGACGGGGGCCGTGAACGAGGACGAGGCTGACTCCGGGAGTACCGTCACGGTAGCCCGGCCGCCGGGCTGACCCGGTGCGGCCCGGCCCGGGGCCCGCCGCACTGCCACAGTGCAGTCCGAGCGCGGCGCGGCCCGCGGCCCCGGGGCCGCCGGGCCGCAGTAGCGGGCCTACTAGCCGGTCCGAGGGCCCGTCCGGCCCGGCGCCGGGCCCGGGGGCCCGGACTCCGGGAGGCCCCGGTCGGACCGGGCTGATGAGAGTCGCCGCCGGTGTCCGCTGCCAGTGACTCGCTGCCACGGACTCGCCAGTGACCGTGACGGTTGAGCCCCGGGCCCGGCCGGCCCGGCCCCCGGGTATCAGTGGTCGGATAGTCACCGAAAATCTCTAAAGTACTGATACCAAGAATAGAAAACAATTCGTTGTGATTTGAAACATGACAAGAACTTTTCAAATTATTTTTCCCACTGCAGGATGAAAATTGACCAAAAATGCTACCGGAAATAGAAATGGTGGGTGGGAGTACCCCCACCCCTTTTCATCCCCACAAAGTTCCCTATTTAGTTCATAGTACCTACCCCACCATCAAACTATCAAAGGCAAAGAAGGACCACCCCATCTTTGAGGTACCCACAGATCTCCTGTCAATCTTAAAGGTACCCTACCTCACAATTCTACCCTGAAATTCAGAAATGCTGGTATGAATGTACCGGTACTTTGGCAACCTTACCCCCTTATGATACCAGAAAAGAGTACCGGTGGATCATGGAACCCTATTCCGACGAGGGGACCCCTCCTTCCTCCCAGCCTCCAGCCATCCTGTTGGTTTCAGGTTCAACGATCCTCGCATGGCCTGCTGAGCTTGCAACGACGATCCTCCTGTAGTTCGCCGCATCCTCTGGTCTCCGTGCAGATCCCTTCAGGTTTCACTCCTATACAACAAGTTTCTCCCTTCTCTCTTTTCCAGCTACGAAGAATCTCAAAGGATCAGATAACAAAGAAGTTCAAATCTCTGGAAATCAACACCTCTGAGACAAGCAAAATTCCTTGAAGGCCTCGAATTTTCTTATTTTATTCGCTTCCCTATCAAACGATTAAGTTAAGATGAACCGATTGATTGCAACGTTTTTCCTTCTTTGTTGCATCTCTGTAGAAACGATCGCGTCAAACCAAGACGATGCATTGCAAACCAGCGTGACTCACAATAACATGAAAGCCTTGCATGATCTGGCAAAATCAACGCATTCGAAACAGGCCAGCCTTGCAGTTGCCACTGCATCACTTCAGAAGAAATCATCGGGAAGCCTGCATGATATCTTGAAACATCCGAGCATTGTGCAAAGATTCAACGAGGTAAAGAAGAAAGCTGCAGCGAAAACGCGTTTGGGGATTAAAGCACAAACTTATGCTTCCGAGAATGTCAAGTCAGCTAGTGATGCTACTGAGTGGATGCCATTCGTGCTCCCACCTCTTGGCTTGTGCTTGTTGGGTGGAATTGCGTTTGCAGTGGTTTCCATCAGAAAATGGCAGAAGATCCCTTCAATGCCGACACAGGTAACTTTGATGAGATGTAGATGATTGCATGGAATAACGCCTGTTTGTTAGGGACGCATGGACATCAAGGACATCCAAGAATCTGCTCGGCAGATGAACTCGGGGAACAAAACAAAGGAGATGAAGAATGCATGGGATCACCTATAGAATTTTTTGAGGGGCAGATCATACAATAAATTTTTCCAAAGTGCTATGATGTTGCTATGTCCAAAAGCTATGATAACGTTGCTGTTTCCAAAAGCATGACAAGGTTGCATGTTGTTTCGTATTGTCTCGTTGAAGCCTTGTCAGTATTCCCTGTCGACCGGTGGGTCATGGGAAGCTCCCCAACAACCCGCCATGATAGAGAAGGCTCCAAGACCGGCCGCAACCTATAGAAGCAGGAGTCAGGACCCAACATGTCATCGTGATCGATCTTGTAAGCTCAGCCATGCTACAAGAGTGTCAAGTAGCGCTCACTTTACCGGGTAAAATCGGTGCAGAGGGGTGACGCTTGCAGCCACGCCCCCGAGAACGCCACAGATCCATGCAGGAACCTGACTCCAGCAACTCAGGCAGAAGCAGAGGCAGATCAAGAGGCAGAGGAAGACGGAGACGAAGACGAAGACGAAGAGGAAGAAGAAGGGGAAGAGGCAGGAAGGCCCACAAGGATTGCGATCATGGACAAAGACGCTTCAGGTCCTGCGAAAAAACTTGGGCAGAATCAGAATCGGAAGTGGAGGCAGAGGAGGAGGAGGAAGAAGAAGAAGTAACAAGAGCAAGAGGAATAGGAACAGGAACCGCAGGGCAAGTGGAAGGAGCAGAATGAGAAGAAAGGGAACGTCTCGCACCCTGCTAAGAAAACTCCCCCGATTGAAAATCCCGAAGAAAGAAGCGCCAGCCCGTCTGAAAGCATCATGAGCAGATGCTTATCGCCTACCCCCGAAGTTCTAACAATCTCCCTTCCAACACATGCCTCTTTCTCCCCTCCTCTCCCTTGACCCTGTGCCTCCAAGGATACCGAGCTTCAATTCTGTGAGAGGAGCAAGGATGATGAGAATTAGCAACGTTGTCGTCAAGGCTGCGAGGGCGATCAGAGTCGAGTGGGCCGCTCCTTCACTCTTACCCAACAGCACGGGGTAGTCGTGACGCTGCAGCGAAGTCGCCCCTAGCAGCACCCCACCTGAGGACCGCAGAAGGGCCGCGCTACTGGTCACGCACGTTCACTTGAAATGAGGATTTGACAACCTGCCTGTCCGAGACTCCAGGCTTGAGATTGAAGGTTGTTCGGCCCTTCCTCTGTCCCCTCAAACGCTCCGGCCAAGGTGATGAAGACAAAGGTCCATGCCAGGCATGCGACTGCCGGCGTTCGCCCATACCACACGAGGACGAAGAAGATGATGAGGATGGGTGCGGCGAGGCCCTACCGTGAGTGAAGAGTCAGAGCATGCAGTTCAGCGTGACCTCGCCAAACCTCGCGGGTGAACAAGGTCGAGATCTCATCGGGGTACCTTGACCTCTCCTTGCTCTTCGCTTCCTCGTCGCCCTCGCGATCCTCCTCCTCCTCCTCTCTCTCCGGCCGGCTGCTCAAGACCTGACTCCGTCGAAGAGCTTTCGACATGCTGATGTTTGACTTCATCCTTCCCTTCCGTCGTTACCCTTCCCTCCCGCTCCTTCTTCCATGCGCCATTTCTGCGGCAGCACCACTGTCCTACCCTTTTAATTAGCTCGAGTCAAAGGGCAGCAGGAAGAGGAGCGGCGCCATGGCAAACAGGAGGGGAGGGGAATGTGCTAGCGAGGGGGAAGTAAAGGAGAGCAAGGAGAGTACAGGGAGAGGAGGGCGATGCTTGGAAGAGAGGAGTTGATCGATCAAAGAGATCTAGCGGCACTGCGTCCATCCTTCTCATCGCTA
Organism: Guillardia theta CCMP2712; assembly: GCF_000315625.1. Classification (NCBI taxonomy): domain Eukaryota; class Cryptophyceae; order Pyrenomonadales; family Geminigeraceae; genus Guillardia; species Guillardia theta. The sequence goes on from NW_005434637.1 coordinate 244,699, forward strand.
CCTTGTGAAAGGGTTTTCGCCCGTTGTGCCTGCCATAGCTGTGTCAAGAGCATAAAGAATGAGGAGACTTTTGAGTTTCCCACCATGATGTTACATGTTCAAATGTGGAGACAATGTAGCGAGGTATTGATGTTTGTTGAGCTGACCCGTTGATAGCTCACTTGAACCATGGGGAGATACACAAGTGCACGTTCATTCGACGATCGAAGTGCAGAGGTTGGTTTGATGTCTGGACGGCAGTCAATAATGTGATGCTGTGATCATGATGTGCCTTCAGGTGCAAGCAGCTCCCACTGAGCAAGAGAAGGAAGAGGCGTCAAAGAAAGATGTCTTGGAGGTTTCGGTGCGACTCTTGTATCCTTTCGCGCTACCGTGTGCTCATTGGAGAGCAGAATGTCATGGGGTCTACAGCAGGAGCTGGCTCCGGTGACTTCCATCAGTACCGACAGGTGATCATAGATTCTTTCTCCTGTCCCCGTCTGACCAGCCCGTGAAAGTCTCGAAGGAAAGAGATGTTCAGGTTGGCAAGGATGGAAGGAGAGGCGCGGAGACAGGTTCCCGAGCTTGCCATGTCGGCAGTGAGCTGAATTTTTCCATCTTGAAGAGAGAAAACGAGGAGTTCGAGAGGAAAAAGCGTGAGCGTGCGGAGGAGGTTGAGAAGAAGCATCAGAAGCGTGTCGAGTATGCAGATCCTCACAAGTCTTAGCTCTCCTGAACGTTTCGCTCTGCAGGAAGAGGAAAAAGAAGAAGATGAAGAAGATGAACAAGGGAGGTAGACGAACGTAAAGATGCAATGCTTCCTTTGATGGTCTGCAGCCAATGCAGGGGCAACCCAAAACCCGAGCGCAGGCAACCAGGACGCCGACGAGGATGATTCAGGAGAAGACGAGGAGGAGGAGAAGGTGTGAACTTCGCTGATTCCCGTCGTTGTTTCCCTGATTGTGTCGCAGAAAACAAGCTTCATCGGCCCAAGCGTTCCCCATGCTCCTGTTCCTCATGAAGTGTTTGTCAACGGATCAGTGGAGGCTGAGAATGTCAGCCTGTTTGTCTTGTCTGCGGTCGGGTCTGTTGAGTTGCTTTTGTCTCAGGTCAAGGTTAAGGAAGTGCAAAACGTGCGCATCGTTGATGTTGATGTGAGAGATGCGTTGATTGCTTTCATCTTGTGACGGCCCAACAGGAATTATGAAGATAGCTTCTCACTCTATCCCTCTCATGCTTTGACTTTCGATCGTTTTTGTGGCTGGGAGAGAGTTGCGGCCGACATGTGAAGGAGGAGAAGCGGCATCTTGCATTAAAGATGAGTGACATCGCGAGCCCTCCTCGCTCTCACCTGCGGGCCCGGCCTCGTCGAGCACGCCCAGGGCAAGTTGAACTGTCACAGGCAGCGTCCTTTTGCCTTCTCCTCCTTCTCTCTCAAGAGTTCGCCGCAAGACAGCCTTGGCGATGGATGTCGGTCGCTCAGCCGCTGCCTTCACGATCACATCCGTCGCTGCTCTGATCCAAATGGTCAAGAGAGCGAGAGAGCAAGGCAAGGAACCTTCGCACGCCGCTGTCACTGTCTTGCAGGCATGTCAGGAGAGCTGTCGCGAGCGTCTCGTTCCCTCCCCATGCTGCGCACACCTCCAACGTCCGCACTGCCTGCTCTCGAACTTTAGCTTCCTTGTCCTGCCGTTGGTGAGGGTCGTGAAACGAGAGCGAGCCTGCACCTTGAGCATTCGGATCAAGCGCTCGGTGCAGGAGGGGTCGGGCCCGCCGTATACTGTCTTGATGGCAGCCAAAGCAGCCAACCTGACGGCAGGGTTGCGCGAGAAGAGATGTTTCTCTATGATCCCTCGTGTGTAGCTGTCGACAACTTCTCCTCTCCTTGCGATGGTCTGCCCCGACGCGTCACACTCAGTCGGCACATGAGGAGAGGCAGGACATGCAGCTGTTGCGCCTTGAACTCGTCTTCTTCGCTGTGAGCCTCGAGGTTTCGACTCAGAATCCTAGTGAACGTTACCCTGTCTTCTTGGTCCTCAAAGCCCTCGGGAGCTGAAATCATCTGCGAAGACGAAGTGAAGAGAGGAGGATCGAGAGGGGGAGGAAGGCACCTCATACATGGCAGCCGATTGCACCTGCAGGAAGAAATCATCTCATACAGAACAACGTCATCACAAAGCTTCACCATCTTAGAATCGCTCTTCAACGCACTCATGAAAGCAAACTTGCTGCTGTCATGGTTGATGCCGAGCTTGACATGAAACTTAGAGCAGGACAGGTAAACGCGTAATGGCATGCCTGTCGCACGAGCTTGATCGCCTCGCACTTGTCAAACATTTCAGCCTCAGGGTCTTCAAGGATGCGCAACGTCTCAATAGCCGCAGCATTCGCCTCCCCCCCGGAACCCTTCTCGTTGCTGTGTGCCAAACAGGGATATCAGTGTTGAGACAGTCAGAGAACAAAGATGGCACTTTCCCGAGTGAGAAGACTTCATCTTTCCTGCTCAGATGCTGAATGTTTGGAGACGAGACACCGAAAAGTGTGCGAGAAGGGTTGGTGACACAAGGCCTCGAGTCATCGTGTTTGATTTCATAAGGTAGGTTTTGAGTGACCAGGTTGTCCAAAGAAGATCTTGTTTCGGTGTACGAGTCCCTGAGATAAGATGTAGAGAGCAAGTTTGACGACGACCTTGCTTCTGACATGTCCAATGCTGTTGTTGCTCCTGCATGACCGTGCCTTTCGTCACCATCCGTTGAGTTTGCATGCGTTATGTTTCTGCCTTGTTGAGATGTCCTTTCTTGCTTTCCTTTGTACCAAGTTGGTTCTCGACTTCTGTAAGAGGATCTCAAACTTCTTTCGTCCATCTCTTCGACGTCAAAGCCATCAAATCCGAAGAATCCCTCATGGCGCAAGAAGCCCCCTTCCCCTTCCCCGTCCTCGTCCTCATCCCTCATCAAGGCAGAGGACATGATGATAGCAGCAGGCTCGAGCCTTCAGAGCTTACTCAGATGGCGGACGATCTTCATCACTCTCGTTTCTACTCGCCCTCCCCTCCTCTTCATCCCGCCTTTCCAGCCATGGACGGTAGTCACAGCAAAGGGCCTCATACCGCACAAACTCATACCGCACAAAAATGATGTGATTCGACAGGCTTTGCCAAGTCATAATGTGACAGCTACGTTAGGCGAGCTACGTTAGGCGAGGCCATGACGTCGGAGAACGATTCCTTGGTTTACTAAACATGTTTGCTGTAGCATAGAAGGCGACAACATCGCAAGCATCGTAGGGATGTTAAAAACTAGAGTTAAAGGAAGGGGTAAGCTAAAGTCGCAGGAGCTCAAACTGCCGCTGCTGAGACGCAAGAATTGGGGATTATGCAAATCGTGTAGCCCACAGGGATCAACTCAGGTGGGGTCCTGGCGATGTCCCAGTTGTTCATGTAGATATGCTTGTCCGAAGTTCCAAATCTCTGCGCAAGGGAGGCCACGGAATCATGCGGTTCGATCTGCACATCAAGTAAGAAGCTGATCAGTGCACGAGACATAGGGATCAGTGAGGAAGTCAGAAGATTGAGGGAGGAGGCGGAAGGGAGAAGGGCGAGAAAAAAGACGAAGAAGAGCTTGTGAGGAAGGGAGTCAGACAGAACCTGGTAGAGATGGCCAATGTTGATCTCCTTGGCAGGAGGGAGGCCGATGTCAGGGTTCAGCAGGTCTGGGTTGAAGTGCCAGACTTGGAGCCAGTTGGTTGCAAATCGCGCAGCGACTTGCACAAGAGAGTCTTCACTCTGCACGTACCACTTGCAACGAGCGACGCTGATGAAGATGCACCCGAGGCTAGACTGAGCCGTTCGAAACGGACCGCCCACATCTTGAGCGACGAAGCATACCTCACCTTGGCAATCGTTAGATAGATAATGACTGGCTGCAAGGAATTACCTGCAAACCCGCCATACATAGAATCAGGAAACCACTGCACCAGACGAGATGTGGACTTTGACAAGGCGTCATAAGGCTCAACCACATTCGAAAGGAATGTTGCTCCCGTCAACGTCAGCCCTTGGGTGTCGAAGGAGATGGCGACCACCTCGTCCGCGTGATTGATATCTCTGAAAGTCACATTGAAGTAAAGTAATTTGCCCATGGTGGTGCTAAGATTTACATGAGGCACAAAGCTGGGTCCCGGATCTTGACGAATGTTATAGAGGATACATCTTTGCGTCGAGGAAAGAGCAGCTGTTGGCTGTTGCCAGTATGTTCCAACGTAACAAAAAACATAATACCCTGCATATTCTGGGACCCACCGAAGGCTCCTTTGTATGATATTGATGCTCACCGTTGAAAAGTACAAGGGAGCAGTGAGAAACGGCGATGAAACGTTGTACCACGATGGGCGCATGGAAAACGAAATGTTGGTGATAGCTGGACCATTGCCTCGCTTGAACAGAATGAAGCCCATCTCGTTAAACTTGGAAGAACATCCTGTTGTAGCCCCAGGAACAACATAGTAACCATCTGCAGTCTTTTGGTTAACTTCCGTTCTAGACTTCGTTACGAACAACTCAGTTACGGCAGGATCACTCGAGCTCCTTTTCACCCACATAGAGACAAATAAACTTCCGTTGTTCACCAAATTGTGAGCCGCATAAGTCAAGGACGAAGATAGAGCATTGGGGTATATGTCATTCATGGTATAGCTACCGTTTTTCAGAATCGGGCGATATCCTGAATTCCAAAGATCAAGAGCCCCAGGCGCATTCAAGAATTGATAGCTTCGAGAATTCGTCTGACTTTTTGATTCAGGATTGTCACAGACGAGGACGATATCCACAATCGCGTCAGAGCCTGTCGATGCGAGCGAAGCTCCTGGAGGCAAGCCATTCGACGGCATTCCAGCCACCTGCTGAGATTGATCCGGTCTGTAGGTTCTAGTTGCTTCAACTGTAAGATTTGAAAACACGTAGTTCAAGACGAGTGGCTGCATCTGAGGATTTTTTACAGTGACTGGTGTCGAGATAGAGAATCCTACCCATCCATCAACATTCTGCAAGGACTTGTCCTGGCTTGACTGGTAATCCGTACCGTCATTTTGTACAGCAAACGGCTGCGGATCCGCGGGTATGTACTGCACTCTCAAATCTATCAGTGTGCTTGCATTGCACTGTGCATATTGCGTCTGTATTGCGGTACAGAGATCTACACGAACCACAAGCTGGCGAATTCCAGTACCTGCTCCAACAGTAACAAGGCCGTTGTTGTCGATGCTAGCTCCGGACATCACCGTGAATTCAGAATCAGGCAAATCCAAATCACTTGCTTTTGCCAATTGATAGGTAATGCTCACATCGGTATTATCATCAACAGGATAATTCGTATTTCCACCGGACAAAACCTTCAATGGGACCCCACCCAAAGCAAATGCATCCTTGGCCAAAACATTGAAACTTCCACCGTTACTCTGACTCACCGTCACCACGGGGAGCGTGCGGGCAACGAGTGAGCTGTGCCTGTTGGTCAAGTCCACGTACGAGACCAATTTATACACTTTGTTGCTGTTGACTGCAAGGTCCTGACCCCTGCAGCAGCCCACAAACGACGCCTTCCAGGGTGTGTTCCAGTACGGCTGATTCGCATCAAGGGAAGATCCCGTGGAAGCTTGGTAGCTGCATTAGGTGTGATCGTGCTGATATGACATGTAAGAAATACAAGAATCACCTGAAGCCTGTCGGATAAAAGTTGGTCTTGCCAACCGGATTGTACGGAGTGGAATACGTGTGGCGAATCATTGTAGTTCCCATAATCCAATTCTCCGACTTCGAAAAGGCGGTGACAACAATATCAACGAAGTACTGCTTTCCATCACCTGAAACACTTGCTTTCACTTTATGGGATGGTATCATAGGAACAGACCTGTGTAGAACAAGATTTGAGAAGTTCCTGATCCGGTGTTGGAATTGCTACCAAAGTATACACCAGTCAACCTGACTTTGTCTCCAACCACCGGGTAATCATCACTTCTAGGATTGTTGCTTTTGCTTACAAAAACCCACTGAAAATTACGACCCCATGCTGTTACCAATTCAAAATCAACCGTGTTGGGTGCAACTCCCGTTTCGTTCACCGAGCGCCACGACAAAGAACCAAATCGATATGAGCCGGCACAGAAATCAAAGAGAGACAAGCAGAGTGCGAAAGATAGTGCCCATGTTGCCTTCGACATTGCTTCGCCGCCCTCAACGCGAGGAGCCTTTTCAGTATCTCCAGTCCCACTCCACCTGCATAGAACTCAACAAACGACACATCCAAGCAAGCGGGGTGACGCATGACTTTCACAACATAAGCAGCAAAGGGGATTAAAACTCAAAAACATTTTTAAGAACCAAGAGATGTTTAAGAACCAAGAGATGAGAACAACACAAACCGCTGCTGCAACTTGACATCCCACACAGAGAAAGCTCAACATCTGCCACTCAAGTCCATACCACATAACCTTTTCAAGAATGCAAGCCCGACTCTCAACAACACTATCTGAACTGTTCTCAACTAAGATAGGTCTCAATATTTCTAACATGATCTCGTCTCCATCAAGTTCGCAGCTGTCCATCTCTTCCTCAACCTACTCCCTTCCCTCTTTTACGCAATGGCCATCGCGGCTGTTGAGAGCGATTAGCTCACTCCACCCCACCCTCTTCGATTGATCGAGGAAAGTACCCGTCCTGTACAAGTACCTACCCAGTTTCCTTGATCTTTTGTGGGGACACCCACGAAATTGATAATTAAACTACCGGTACATAACCTACCCTACCCATTGTTTTACAGTTTTGATCTACAACCGATAGGTCTCATCGGTACAGGTTCCAAATGTTTTGTGTATATTTGAAAAAGAAGAGGACATATTGAAATCAATAATCAAGTGACTGACCCGGCGTCCGGCCGGGCGATCAACCGCTGCCGGCGGCGGCGCCGCCGGGCCCGGTTGAACTTCCGAACTTGAAGTTCACTCAGTGCGGCGAAGCAGCGGAAGCTGCCACGGAATCAGTCCTGAGTCCCGGAACCCCAGCCGAGCAGGAGCTGCTTAGTCTGACAATGCGGCCCTTCAGTTCACCGGGGGGCGGGGGCGGCCGCGCAGCCTCCGAGTCACCCGCCGGTGACCCGCCGTCGGACCCGGACGGACTCGGACCGGTCACCCGGCACCGGCCGGGCGGGTGACCGTAGTGGCCCGGTCCCCGAGCGGCCCGCCGCGCCGGTACGCCGTGACGGTAGCTGCCACTGACCATACACCGCCGGGCGGGTGTGACCGTCACTGGCGTGACGGACAGTGACTCACACCGTGGCACGGTGGCCCACCGTCACTCAGGAAGTGCCGGGTGACTCTCATACTAGTCAGTGCAGGCTTCAGACTGTTTACTCAAAGTCACACAGGCTTCCTGCTTAACTTTGAGTAAAGATTATTACTTCATATCAGGCTGCCTACTTAACTTTGAGTAAAGATTATTACTTCATATCAGGCTTCCTACTTAACTTTGAGTAAAGATTAAATGTGGCTGCCACCCCCAAAAGTACCGAGATAGCCAAAGGTAGGTCCGTACCCTCGGATAGCTCAGGTAACGATGGCCTGCCGCCGCTCACAGCCATGTCAGGGTTTCATGAGCTTCCAGGGATGTAGAAGAAGCATGCAGCGATAGTGAGGCTCCTCAGAAAGCGGGTTGAAGGAGTGTCCTGTTCAGTGAAGTCTGAGGTCACTTCCGCCGCTCGCCATGGAGAGAGTAGTGGATGCTCGAACAGACGCTGCTTCCGAGCTGGTGAACGAGAACGATACGTTGCTGCAAGGAGAGCTAGAGAAGCGAGGAGGGAGTGGACATTCATTCAAGTTCAGGTGGGTAAAAGCCACAAGAAAAGAAATCTCTTACTCAGTCACTCCGAAGACACCAGCGATTACCTCGATACGATATGAAGAGATAACATGGTTAGCTGATGGGTTGAACCATTCTCGAGGGGCAGACAATGATTTGATCGTGATGCCGGCAAGGCCTCCAAAGGCAGATGATGAATCTGGTATACCAAAGTGCTCAGTTCAAGTTGTCTGGAAGAAAAAGCCTGACGAAGAGATCGACAAGAAAAGCCTGGATCTGCAGCATCTTGACTTTGCTCTGGGGACATCGAAGAATGGTTTCTTTCGGGGAAGAATCTTCGTGTTCAGAACTAAGAATGTTGACGAGCTTGAGATGTGGGTTGAAGGAATACAACGATTGTTGAGGTATCACCAGGACACAGAGATCGTGAACCTGAGCAGATTTGAAATGATTCGAAAGACTGTGAGATGGTTCTACGTGGGAGACAGATGTCAGTTCGTTCTGGCAGCAGTGATAGTCAGCAACTTCATCTGCAATATCTTTGAGGCACAGATGCACTCTGCTTCCGGCACAGACGAAGTGTTTGCCATTTTGGATGTGCTCTTCACGATTTTTTTCACGATTGAGGTTTATTGATGTTTTGTTGCATGTTATGTGTAACTGACCGTTTTCTTCAGTTACTCATAAATATGTTTTCAACTTTCTTCTGGGAATTTATCTCATCACGATGGAATTGGTTTGACATGTGTGTTGTTCTGATCTCTCTGATCAGCGTGTTCATAAACAATCTTCCTGGTGCAAACGTGCTGCGACTGCTCCGTTGCTTTCGTGTCTTTCGACTTTTCAATCGAATCAAGAGCTTGAAAATGGTTCTCTTAGCACTGACTGCTTCTATTCCCCCTATGGTGAATGCTTTTGCGCTGGTCTGTCTTGTCATTGCTATTTATTCCATCGTTGCTGTTCAGTTTTTTAAACAGCAACAGCCCGAATTGTTTGGTGATTTCTTTACAAGTATGTTCACCATGTTTCAAGTGATGACTCTAGACAACTGGTCTGATATTGTAAGAGCTCTTTGGCTGCAGACCAATCAAGAATTCGGTGTAGCATGCTTCTTTTGCTCCTTTCAGTTGATTGCAACCATGGTTTTGTTGAACGTTGTCATTGCTGTGCTTCTTGACAACTTTTCGGATGCTTCTAGGGAAGAAGCAATTCAAGAACAAAGTCAGTTTTCTTTCAATGCAGATTACACTCTAGCAAGAATGGTGAATTCTATCAGCAATGCTCGCGACAGCTACGAGCTTGAGGTTCAGATTGACTCCTTGTTCGACAAGCTCTTGCAACTCAATCGTGATAGGATAATGCAGACTTTGACTTCGACTCCTTCAGAACTCAAGAGATTGGGTTACTTTTTCAATCGCTGGAGATGCAGAGGCATAGAAAGGGTTCAGAAGAACAAATTGTCTTTCATGCAGTTTAGAAATGGATTCAAGATGATGAGGTTCATTCCCCCAATCATTATCACTCAAGACTTTTGGAAGAAAAACGTTCAGAGTGCTGGCTTGTGCGATCGGCAAGGTCTGCTCCCCAGAAGCTCATTTCATACACTTTTGAAATGTATGCTCCGACAGCATGACAGTAGCCTGATCAACTTTGCGATGGAGATGAACTTTCAAACTGAAAAGGATCATGCTGCACGTGTCATTTCTGCTGTTCTCGCTGTTATTTGCGATGATCCAGCAAAGGGCATTCATTTGCATCGCGCGGCTTCCGAAAACTGGACTGAAATACACAATATGCTTGATAGTCCGACGGAGACAAAATTGATGGAGACTTTATCAGCCAAACTGAATTCCATGCATGAGCGGTTGGATAAGATAGAAACGGAGCTGAGGGAGAATACCCCTCGGAAAATGCACGCGGCAATTAAAGAGTCGATTGGTAATGGGCACACGAAGCTCAAGGCTAACGGAACTCACAACCTTGTCTCCTCCAACGGGGTGCATCTGTCACGTAGGCGGGGATCTCAAGCGACCACCGGAGTATCCCAAAAGGTCGATCGCAAGGTCAATCATAAATCGTCAGACCTGACAGAGATCAATCGTCAACTTCAACAGTCAGACCTGACAGAGATCAATCGTCAACATCAACAGTCAGACCTGACAGAGATCAATGATCAGCGTTCATCTGTTCCCGAAGAGATAAAGCAAGAGAATGAAGTCAAACGAGTCATCGAAACCTCCCAGGTCAGCTTGGAGACACAGGATGTGCATATGAACATATCGGCGCACCCCATGCTCGACACCCCCAAGGGCCCTGTGAATCAATTCATTGATGGTCTAGTGGAAGGAATTCTCAGTATCGGCAAGTCAGTGAGAAGTTCTGCATAGAGTGAATTTTCGCAACTCAGTATCGATAAGTCAGTGAGATGTTAGGTGTAGATTGAAAGTTTGTAAAGAGTATTTACGACAAGGAAAGTTCATCCGAGTCCGTCCAGGTCATTGCTATCCTCCTCATACGATTTGAAGACCCCTCTCATAATCGGGTGTCCACCCATGGATTCCTGTTGCGGTACAGCTCACTGGGCAGGTCTCAATGTCAACCAACACGCACCTTCTTTTCATTCTCTATCTTGATCTGCGCCTGTTTCGAACGACACATGTTAGAACAGGTAAGATGTTCCAAGGGCCCTTACGTTGACCCGCCACAGTTCTCGCCTTAGGGTATTGTCCGAAGGATGCTTCGCTAAGGATCGTTTGAGTATAGCTGTGGCTTTCTCGTACTGACCCTGATTGCCGTCGGTCAGTTGCCGATCTCCGTAGGCTAATCCACCAACCTCTTTTCTCAAAGTTCTGCTGAAATACGCTACGGCGTTCAGATTTTCTGGATCGATGCGCAGCGCCTAATCAAGTATGCAGCCACTCAACGAACTTCTGTCCATCACCATGGGACTGAATTGACAGACCTTTCTATAAATCTCCTTAGCAAGCGCATAGTTTTCAGCCCAATCCTTCAGATTCCAATCAGACCTTCGAATGTAACACCTCCCTTCACCTCCATCAGAGCCCCGAAGTTGAGCAGCACATGCGCGTTGTTTGGCTCCAACGTCAAGGCGGTTGTCAGGAGCTTGGCAGCTGCCGCACCTGCCGCCTTCTCTCTGTCTTCCTCCCTGCTGCAGTCTCCTCCGCTTCCAAAGTGCTGCACTTCCATAGAAATCCTGCATAGTTGCACATATTCGGCACATTCTGTGGGTCTGGAAAGCGCTCACGATCGCAATCGACATAGAACATCGAAATGACCTAGTGCAAGGGCCATGTTGTAGAGCCTGCTTGCTTCCTTCAGATGACACGTCAGGTCATGGACTGGCATCATGATGAAATTACCGTTCTGTTCACATTTTCGATCAGAGACGCTAGGTTGTTTATGGTGGTGGGATTCTTCGGATTTATCTCAATTGACCGTCTTTGTTTCAATCACGTGTTAATGACTTAATCAATTCTTCTTCATCATCGATTCCGACCTGTACATAGCCTCTGCAATCTGTGCGTTGTTGAGCAAAGTCTCTGCATACAGACCGTAGGTTGCTATCAATTCAGGGGAGTCTGGAGAGTTGGCGAGAGCGTCGTCAAGAATGCGCAGCACTTCCGTCTTGTTCTTCTTGACTTGCAGAGAAGCCTGAGTCAGGGCGATCACACTTGCCGGGTCTGCTGGATTCATCTGCACGGCTCTTTCAAACGCTGTTAACGCTGGTTGAGCGCCATGGTCAGGTCAGGAGAGAAACAATGTCGTGCTCGGACCTTCGACATGCATCCCCTTGCGTTTCAGTTGCATTCCCTTCTCTCTCATGAAGGCGCTCTGTTCAACCCGAACAGAGCCGCCACGCTGTGCGCTGAGCAACAGAAACAATGTCGCGAAAATTGAAAACCTGTTCGCCATGCAACGAGGCTCGTGCTGCGTGTCCTCTTCTTGTCTCTGCTCGTCCCTACTTATGCCTCTGTCTCCTGCTCTCCTCTTCCTTCGTCTAGCCATGCTTCTCCCCCCTCCTCCTCCTCTCCTCGACTTGTCAGTCCTTCCCCTCCGTTGTCCTACGAGCCAACGAGCAGACTCAACGGGTTCTGAGGCAGCCTTATTAAAAAACTGTCGGGAGATGGCGAGGAGGGCGGTGGTAGGCTGTCTCCTGGCGCTGGTATGCTTGAGGGGGAGCGAAGGGCAGCTCAAGGGCAGTATGCAGCATGCTTGTTTCGCAGCTTTATCACAGTCTCTTCCCCGTCCTCCTCGCCATGCTGCAATGGGGGTCGACGTGACCAGGCCTCCCCGGCGAGCTCAAGGGATTGTTGCTACAGGGAGGTCAGCAAGGACGGACGTGAGGATGCTGTCGACCTGGTTTGACGTGCGGGGAGTGAAGTCTTCGGATTCTTCAAGGCTCTTCGCCATCGCCCAGGAGCTGCAGGTGAAGCCTCCGCTCCTCGCTCCCAAGTGGGTGTGGAAGATGGCGTGGGAGACGTTCCGCGTCATGCTCAAGGCGCTGCATGCGTTTGACCCGCTGTCAGCATGGGACAATCACTTCAATCTCTCTGTGCTATGGTGGAAGGCGATCGCAGGCAACACTCGAGGGTCCAAGGTCGCTGACGGCGGCATAGCATACGACATGCTCCCTGCACTCACGCGGTGGATCGTTGGATGGCCGTTGTGTCTCCTCTTTCCTCGGCTGCACCATCAGAATGTAGCGATGAGAACCTCGTTCTTGAGCAGGGAGTGCGACCTTGTCATCCGCGAGAACATGGAGAAGAAGCTGAGCACGAGGATGGTAGTTGTAGGTGCGGGTTTTGACACCCGCGGGTTTAGCACGCGGGGGATAGAGCGAGTGATCGAGATCGATCTACCAGCTGTTGCCTCGTTGAAGCAGAGGATGCTACACGAGCGTCTCTTCAAGAGACGACCCTCCCTGCGGCAGGTTCACTACACCTCCATCGGGGTAGACCTGAATCAAGTGGAAAAGTTCGAACGACTTCTTGAGGAAGCGATGGCGAGCGAGTCAGGGGCGACAAACTGCCACACCATCTTCGTCTTCGAGGCTGTCTTGGCGTATCTCGACGAGGGTGTGGCAGAGAGACTGCTGGGGGCGTGCAGGAGGGTGGGGTCGAAGCACAGCGACTCGATCTCCCTCTGCTTGGCTGATAGGCTGCCTCTCTCACGGTAAGGCTCCTCCTCCGAGCTGTAAAACTTTCTGATCCGGGTGCTGCTGCTCCAGGGGTGAAGACAGAGAAGCGGCCGCGAGTCTGCTGGCGGGGTTGGGGTTTGAACTGGGAGCATGGATGCCGAAACCTGGGATAGCGCGACACATGGCGTCAGCGCGGGGCAGAGGAGGGGGCGAGGAGTAGGAGGGGCAGCATGGTAGGTGACACGTAAGAATAAGACTGACTGCTTTCATTCGTCGACCTGCTTTCAGTCACAAGGGGGCGATTGCTTCCCAGTGGAGAGAGTCAGGAGATCCCAAAGTTGTCCATCCCTTCCACCACAACCCGTTGGAAGGCTTGAATCAAGTCATCCCGAGTTTGATACTCGGGTAGTACAATCTCTGCAAAGCAAGCTGAAGAAAAGGGTGAGAAGGCATTCGAACATCTCTCTCACATTACTGTGCGCGGTTGGCAGCCTCGGAAGTGGCAGCTCTGTCTTGCAGATCCGAAACTTGTTGGGCATGCGACGGAAACCTCCGGCAGGGGGGCGAGACAGCGCGCAGGAGAATTCTTGAGCAGTTCTTGTCAGTCCGATCCACAACAGCAGCATCGTCTCACTGAGGACACAACATCTGAACTCGTTGCTCGCCTGCTCCAACATCTCGAAGAACCACTTGACGACGTTGTCACTTGCCTTCCAGCCTACCAACTCTGTGTGCTTTCTCCAATCATCCACATCAACCTCGCACGTTCCACTGATGATCTGCAGACAAGGTCATCGGAACGTGAATCTCTGCTGCAATGACATCACCGTAGACAAGTCTTCTACAGTGATGGCTTCATACACGTTTGAGGGGATGCAGGAGTTGAAACCTTCGCGCATGGCGCGGAGCTGCTGCCGAACAGCTCTTGTTGTCCTGCAACTGACCACAAGCGACACAAACTCGTTCTTGTTCGTTTCGTTCACATACATCGCCTGACCTGCGGTCAGTGTGAGTGGGTAGAGCAGGTCATGGCACAGCAGGGAAGCTGCCGCTGTACCTCCTGGTTTCAACGGGATCTCATGGACCTTGCCATTGCTTTCCATGCAGTGCTCAAAGGTCAAGTTGAGATCTTTCACAGGGTTGTTCACGATCCACTTGAGGTTGCTGTGAACTTCCTTGTCGACCTCCTTCAAGTCCTCTAGCTCCACCGACTCCCCGAGAAAGAACTTGAAGATGCTGCGCTACTTGTCAAAATGAGCTCTCCCACCCCACCTGCCGTCTACCTCCTGGTCAGCGTGAAACCGACGGCCACGTCATAGAGGGCAGCGAACGCCTGAGAGCAAGTCAGCTGGACGCCTGCTGGGCTCTCCTTACCAAGAATTGACCGCAGAATCGAAACACTCGAAGGTGATCGCCGAGGTGATAGATCCTGTTGCTGCTGGGGTCGATCTCAAGGCAGCAGCCGCTGGGAGTGACCCGGAAGAAACCAGCCGAGGGGTCAAAGAGCTGAGAAGACACTACCTGGAACCACCTGGTCGGGGAGGAGGCTCAGAGCAGCAAGGCAAGAGGAGGGGCTAGGTTGCTCACTCTCTGGTGACTCCATGACCTGACGCTGGTTCTCCCTCAAACCTCACGTTCAGTCCTGCGACCTGCATGAGGACCTGACAAGTAAGAGCCCAGTACTCACTGACTCTCGGGAGGCTGCTCTGATGCCTGAAGGCCAGCATGCTATCCCTCAGGGCCTGACTCCTCCTGCAGATGATCCGAAGCCCTGGGAGAGTCTCGGACGACATGCCCCACTCTATGCCCTCCCCTTGGTTCCCCAGCTCGGTGAGGGCGAAGTTTGCGGCCCGGTGCCTGCGAGAAGAGAAGGTGAGGAGAAGGAGGCAGAAGAAGAGTGGGCGACCTGAAGATAGCAACTCGAGTCTCGAAGCTTGTAATTAGAAGCTTCTGGTACTCCTGCAAGCTTGCGATGCTGTTGGAGCTCATGTCCGAGTGCAGGACGAAGTTCAAGGGCCCGTTGGGGTCGCAGAGCCCTGGGTTGAACTCGATGTATCTGTTGATGATGTCCTTATGCCACAAGATCACGCTCATGAAGTCGAGCGGGCAGAAGGTTTGGAGGAGGCGCTTTGTGAGGCAGGGCATGCCTGTTGTGTCGAAGGAGGAGGAGGAAATGTTCGCGATCCGACAGCAGTCGATCAGGTAGGGAGCTCGGAGAAAATGTTTCGATCTGATCATCCTGCGGTTGCCTGTCAACATGTCAGCGACTACGAGGTTGTCAAAGTCCATCGCACCGGGCTCGTCGATCAGCGACTCTTCTGTTCGCAGCAGTTTGTTCAAGGCAACCAAGTAGGAAGACCTGTAGACGCAACCAACATGAGGCAGACCTCCAAGTTGTAACGCTACTGACAAGGTGTTGAGGAATTCGCTTCTCTGAGAGTCAGACAGCTGACAAGACAGCTTGTTCATCCTCCACGATCGCATCATTTGCATCTGCGTCAGGTGATGGTACAAGATACTCTCGTCGAAAGCCTCGTGAATTCTCCCAGTCGCTTCCAGACTGGCGAGCGACGCTACCATCTTCATGTACTTCAGACCCGCGTCGAGCAGCGACTGTGCCCCTTCAGCCTCGCACACTCGTTAACATGTTTTTACCTGCGACATGCGCTGGATCGCGCTAGAGAGCATGCTTGTGTTCTTCTCGCACTGCATGCAGAGGGTGCGCAAGACGCATCGCTGGCAGGCGCGTCAAGGAGTCGTCGGATTCTCAGCTCATCACTCACAATCTCCTCTTGCCTGCAGCCGTAGTTGTCGAGGTCCACCAGCTGCTCCAGGAGGCATGTGATGGTTCCAGGAGCAAAGTCTCTCAGGTTGCAGTGGAAGGTGAAGGAGGAGGAGGAGGAGGAGGAGGACTGTTCAGCGCAAGCGTTCTCGTCGTTGTCATCCTTGCACTCCTTGCTCGATCCTGACGACCTTCGCATGACCTCAGAGTACGTGTGCTTGCTGTCATCCAAGAGCCGGGGGTAGCACTTTGACAAGATCTTGTGTATCATCTTCAGCACCTGCGGCAAACCTGTCACCAACTGTCGGCATAGCAGAGGTGTTTCCTTTGCGCAGATCTCGTGATGTCCCTCGGTCATGAAGACCCGCTGAGCTGCTAGCATTCTTCGGATGAAGTCATCGATCGCGTTCACTTCATGTGCGAATCTCGTGTAGAAAGGTTTCAGCTGTACTTCATCAGACGTGAGCGTCTTCAGTATCAGCAGGATCTTGCTGTGATGGCCTGCTGTCTCGGTCTTGGGCATGAAGACAGTTGTGATTTCGTTCTCAAGGATTAACATCAGGTTGCTGCCTCCCTCCGACGTGCGGCACAAGAAAGACAGGAGCTGCTGGGCATGTTCCTTCACGTCTGATCGTAGCTTGTAGTTGGTCGTGATGTTGACAAGCGTCTCCACTGCTCCGAGATGGACAAGTTTCGACCTCATGCTGATGGCTGGGACGATGGTAGAGGAGCTCTTGTGATTCATGATGACCTTTCTCGCCTCTTCTACTCCTACCTCGATGCAATCTGCACTTTTGGAGTTCATCAGAAGTATTATCGGTAGCCCATCGCACTCTATCTTCGCTGCCCCTGCGTGACTTGTGAGTCTTGCCTATCACTCCTCCTCCTCCTTCTCCTTCTCCTTCTCCTTCTCCTTCTCCTTCTCCTTCTCCTTCTCCTCCTCCTCCTCCTCCTCCTCCTCCTCCTCCTCCTCCTCCTTCCTCACCTGGCGCTCTCGCCTGCACCATCTTGCTCAACGACTTGCAGAGCCTCTCGTACTCATCACTTCCGGGAAGATGTTTGGTCATCTCGTCCATGATCTTCACGCAGACCGTCACGCTTGTCAAGAGTCAGTCAGTCAGTCACCTCAAGGGCAGTCGGCGAAGTCGCTCCTTCCTGCCTCCGCCGCTCCAGCGCCGCCGACATGCCCAGGTCGTCGATCGTCAGCCCAGCCGACGAGTCAATACGAAATCGAACAAGAGTCAACTTGACCGCTTTCGAAAGCATGGAGGGTGACAGATCGGTCCAGGGCGAGGGCACGATATCAGTGAGCCCTCGTCGACATCCGTGCCGTCGAACGGGGGCTGTCAGTCGGGACAGAGTTTGACTAGGCGGCACCAACGGCGTTTCATTCATCTCGCAACAACAGGGAGGAGTAGGACGAAAGGTCGCTGACGGCGTTTCATTCATCTCGCAACAACAGGGAGGAGTAGGACGAAAGGTCCTTTCTTTGCTATGACTACAGGGAGACTCGCTCACGCGTGAATTCTATCGAAGGGAATCGGTACCTCGTGCATGCCATGTCCTGCATCCAACAAGTCACAACTCCTCCTCCTCCTGCTCCTGCTCCTGCTCCTGCTCCTGCTCCTGCTCCTGCTCCTCCTGCTCCTGCTCCTGCTCCTGCTCCTCCTGCTCCTCTTTTCACTCTTCCTCTCCTCCTCTCCTCTCCTGCTCCTGCTCCTCTCCCTCCTCCATGGAGAACGACCTGAAGTTTCCATGTCGTCGTGATCGTTCACACGCGGTGCAGGCAAGCCAGAGATCGGGAGGCGGGCGTGCGAGTTCAACCCGCTTCCGTTGGGCAGCCCCCCCTCTTCAGCCGTCACGTTCTACCAGCCACGTCATCATCCGACAGCGCAAGGACCTTCGCTCACCTGACCCGACAGCTTCTGCTTGCACCAATCCTTCCACCCCAACCCCAGGGTCGAGTCCAGCTCGTCCTCGTTGTCCTTCAGGTTCTCGACCACCTGAGAAGGGTCAGCCTCGAAGACGAGAGACGAGCAGTCGTCACCGAAGAGCAGTAGGTAGTCCAGTCCATGCCGTCTTCATCCCAGGTCGAAGGAGGAGGAGGAGGAGGAGGAGGCTGGAGACGTTTCCATGCTTCGCTTCCGTGAATGTTCTCACAGAAGTTTCTTCCCGGAGTGAACTCGCACTCATCTTGATACCAAAGTTGACATGCTGCGTCATGCTCTGACACTTTCTGTATGGACGGGCATCTGTTGTATCGATGAAACCTGAAGAGGAAAGGTGTGGGTGGCACTTCAGACGAGAGGAGAAAGTTTTGCACCCTTGTGTTAGTCTCTCAACGTCATCCTCGCATGCATCGCACATGCACTTGATGAAGCTGCTTCAAAGATCAACATGTCGAACGGGTCAAGAGCGTCCCCGGGACCACTCACTCGTGCATCGGCTCACAGTAATTTGATTGGGCGTCATAGCTCTGTCTGAAGAATGTCTTGCACTGATAGTGCACCGTCACATCACGATCTCCCGCCCGACTGATGCTTACCTCGCGCTCTTTGTCGCGCTTGAACTCAGTCTTGCACGTGCCATCGTACGTCATCCATTCCTTGACATCGTTATGTCAAAACTCCACACGATTACCATGTACAACGCATACCGTCTTGTCATTCAGCATGGACTGGGCGATTCCGTACCGAGATTGACCCAGTGCAGGTGACAGGATCGCAGGGCACCTGGGACATGTCAGGTTACCGTCTCATCGACTAAAACTTTTCATGTACCAATGTGAATTCAATTCATGAGTGCAGATAGTCGAAAAGAGTCCATGGCATCCATGACCAGGAGGAAAATTTTGGTTGCCAACCTTACAAGGGCAAATGAATGTGAGTAGAAGTTTCACACAGATGCTAAAGATCGAACCAAAGAAACAAGGTGACAGTGAGAGTCTTTTCTCATCTGTTCAATCACAAGTTTTGCTTTGCTGTCTTGTGTCCAGTATCTGAAATCAAGCAAGAATGAGCTGACGACCGCTCAGTTGCAAACGGTTCCTGTTGTCCCAGTACTTGAGAAGGGTCGGATCGCAGGCCCGGCATGCACACTGAATCTCATATCAACATGGAAACATTCAAACAGCACAATGCATTCCAACCTGAAAGGGAACTTTGGCGTTGGAACAAAAGTAATGAGCAGATTCTTCATGGTCAGCTCTCAAGAGCGCCTCGGCTTGTGCTTTAGGGATATTTTGCTCACTTGCCTGCAGGATGTTCAGGTTCAAATGAAGCAACAGGATCTCTTTACAAGGAAATCAGCGTAGCAGTCATAGATCTCTGTGATGTTGCAGGCAGGAGGAGGCAGCTCGTTGGATTCACCATACGGCGGCTCGTCGCCTCCACTAGCAGCTTCATCCCCCGCAAGGATCGATCGCTGCAGGTGAATCTTTCTTTGCCGGCTCTCCGCCTCCCCGTCTATGCTCCTGTGAAGCTGCACCAAATTTCTCATGTTCCTCTCCTTGGATCTCAGGCTTCGCATGAATTTTGCGGCTCTGGCAGCGTCGTCCACATGATCCTGCTCGCTATACCTGTGACGCAGAGGTCTGACAAGAAGCTCGTCCGCATCCGAAACGAAACTGAGGACGGCAATCATTGCTAGAACTCCTGCTGTGCACATGAGGAGGACAGGGAAGAGCCATGTCCCCTTCAAGGAAGCAATCATCTCTTAGATGATCGCAGAACCTGGAGAAGGAAGCCTGAAAACATTCGATTCAGCCTCAGTTACAGAGAGCAAGTGATGGATGATGAATGAAATATCTTTGATATTGAACAAGGTGGGAGATCCTGTTCATAATTGCTGACGATACTTGTCATTTGCTTTCGTCTATCTTGAACTTGCATTTCCTGCTTTTTCTCCTCATTTCATTTACAGCTGTAGATGCTCTTTCATTCATGAACATAGGACCTTACAGCGACGATTCACCTCAATCTGTTCTCCTCAATTCTGTTAACCTCATTTTTCTTCTCCCCTTCCCCTCCCTCCTCCCCCCAACTGCACCAATTCCTTGACCATCGCCAAGAGTCATTCGCTTTAAAAAAAAGTCATGTCAAAACCTCGTCCCCTCTTCCCCACTCACACCCAATCGACCTGGGGGGCCGGGGGGCCTGGTCCACTGCGGCCTCAGGCCAGAGTCCAGGCCAGAGTCCAGGCTGCCCACTGGGCTTCTGCGACGTGCCCGAGGCTGGCCTTCCAGCGAGCAGGAGGCTAACTGAGAATCGGTAGAGTGCTTCAGGCAGCAGACAGCACTGATCGTGTTCAAGGTGTTTATTGGGCGTAACGTCGAGAGAATGACCCCGCCGCTCACTGGCTGACTCGAGAGGCTCGCACAGTTCTTATATCATACTTACACTAGAAGGACGTGAGATCGAGATGTCTGCGTTGATTACTGGCATGATTTTAGTTCTTGTAATGACCTTTGAGTAGCTGCATGTTCAAGCAATCAGGAAACAGCGATCAGAGTCAAATGCCAGTCGAAAATACCTCGGTCCATCCCTTCCTTGCATCTTCAAGTTGCATTCACTGCCAACCTCTCCTCGGAGCAACAAGCTCGCCTGGTCCCATATCAGTACGCACTTCAAGTCAGTCACACACGATACGCACAAGGGTGACCGTAAGGTCTTTTGCCGCTCGCCCGTTGATTTCAAGCACCACATCACCAACCTGTTGCCATTGAGAATAGATCAAGTTCTTTCTCATTCGTTTTACCTTGATTCGTCCATCAGCTTCTGCAGCAGAACCAGAAATGATGTCAAGAACGTAGATCTCATCATCATCCTTATCTAGCACCAGCCCCACTGTGCCCACGTTTTGGCCTGGTGATCGATCTTGGCTGTCATCAGCAGACCTGTCGACAATCTTCTGAGAAGCCTGGGAATTGAGAAATCTGTTCTCTTGAGTGAGTCGCGAGCATTCTGCCTCCAGACGTATGATGGATTGCTCGAGCTGACTGATTCTGGAGTCACGATCGAGAACCGTCTTCTGCCAGGACTCAATCTTCTCATTCCACATTCGAGAAGAAAAAGCAGCCATGTCTGTTTGACTCAGTCTCGATCTTGCCTCAGCAAGTTCCTTTTCGCATGCTTTGTGCTTGTTCTTCCATTCCTCAATTAGCCTTTCTGCTTGCTTGACCCCGTCAGCTGTAAAACAGACGCATCAATCTTGTGAAAGAAGGTCTCAACGGAACGATCACCTAGTTTCTGATTTTCTACCAAAATATCGTCGCTGTTTACATACTTCTTTTGCCACTCAGTGACGTGCTTCGTAAGTGTTCCGTTACTCTGAGTCAACAGCTCAATGCGAGCCTCGAGATCGCGCTGCACGACTTCGAAGTTCGAATATTGAAGCTTGTACTCGGAGAACTCTGAGTTCAAGGAGTGGTACTTGTTCTGCCATTCGGTTGCGTTGGATACAATATCACGTAGCCTCTCCGCAGTATCGATCGAATCTTGCTCAGCCTTCCTACGAGCCTTAGCCTCGCTCTCTGCCCTAACTTCGACTATTTCTTTCAACTTCTTGGCACTACTGAGTTCAGATTGGAGCGCAAGAATTACGCGATCCTTCTCTGCAACCTGTTGCTCCATGTCTCGGACCGAGTTCTGAAGCTGAATCGCGTTTTGCTCCATCTGCAGTATGGTTTTCTCAGCTTTCTGAACCTTCTCTTCTGCAGCATGCATGGACAAGTCTGTCATATTTCGCATTTGTTCAATTTTGCGCTCCGCCTTCTCAAGATCATCTTGAAGTCCCTCCGCGATTGCATAGATGGTCCTTTCATCGATCAGCTCGTATTGGCCGATGAGATTTTCTCGTATCCTGAAGGAGGAGCCCTGCTTTCAACCCTCATCCTCTGCCAGCATCGCCTGCCAACACCGTACCTCGTTTATTTCTGACACGTACAAGTTGTTGGAGCCGTAGATGATGTCTTCCACCTGCTAAATGTCACAACGAGCATTGAACAACTCCCTGAAGATAGCACCAGACCGCCATCCCAGCAAACTGAGCAAGCAGAAACGTCAAACATAACCGTACATCAGACGAAAGAAGCGGACCTTGGACCGTTGTGTCATTCACTGCTGTGACTGTGCCGATACCATGCTGTCTTAAATGAGGAGCCATGGTAACTCGCATGCCTTCCATTGGCGGAATGTCCTTTCCGACCTTTCCAGCTATCAACAGGGCAAAACAGGTGACAACAAAGTCTTTTACGCATTTCGAAGGAATGAAAGTCTGCCCGGAACTCTGCTAGCATGGTGAAAACCAATGGAAAGGTGTGAAACAATGAGTACCACTACACCAACAGTCCCCATCGGCCCTGACTGCATGATATCATTTCCCATCATGGCTTTCACTGTACATTGAAGCAGAAGTTAGCTAGCCATTGTTGCACAACTAAATCATGTTGATTGATGACTCTACACGGCTATTGGTCATCATGTAAATTTGGGAAAATCGCTATTTCAAGGACGCCCTTTGAACACTATCAATTTTCTCATCTGTTGGGATCCCTATCCTGAATTTACGTTTATCGTGGTCTTCGAACAGAACATACTTGCCCTTGCACGGCATGTTATTTCGAAACTCAGCCATTCTGCGGGGGCCTTCTGATATTTCTTCTCTAAGAAGTCTGTTGTCTCTCTTATTTGAATCCTCTGTGCAATTTTCGTCTTCTCCTCCCCTTGTATCTCTACATGTGACTCTGAAGATGAGCACAACTCTAATGCACCCTCCTCTCAACAGAGCTTCCTTGTGGTTGCCTGTTTCGTCTCCCTTTCTCCCCTCACATCTTCTCCTTGTTTCCCATCAACTCGCCCTCCACCACCACCACCTCCTCCTCCTCCTCCTCCTCCTGCGCATTCCGCACCTGTCATCGCCATTCGGACTCGGATCTTCAAAGAGTACCCCCACCCCACCCTATTTCATCCTATTGAAAGCCTACGCAAGGCCACCCACCCCTTGTACCTGTCCGTTTCCTACTGCTCATCCGATGTTTCTAAGACCTGGGTCTTACCTGAGACTACGGGAGTTGTCATAGAGAGGTGGATATACACTGGTCCTAGTTAGAGTAGTCCTACCGCGATCGTCCCTGCATGCAGGGCAAGGCCACGATGAAAGAGGAAGGGAGGAGCAGGAGGAGGACGGGGAGGATAAGGAGGATGGAGAGAGTTGTAGGAGACAATTTTGATCCGGAAAGAGCAACAAGTCAGGCGAGATGGAAGGAGATGTCAAGGAAAGGGCAAGTAAAGTTTGAGGCAAGACAAGACCATAGCAGACTGGGGGCCGACGTTTGTGATGGCGTTGACAGCAGAGAGTTCGGGGAGAGAAGTTGAGGATCAGAAGTGAACTAGAAGCAATCTTGTGATCAGAAAGGTTGAGGGATACAGGGACAAGGCGGGATAACAGCTTGCATTGGGGATTTCTGCGATTGTTGCAGGACTATTGACTCTGTTGCAGCAGGCAGGCAGGCGGGATGGATGAGGCTCATGAACTTGCCGCGAACCTAGAAGAACAGATTTTGTTGATGAATCGTGCAGCAAAGGAGGAGATCAACGCATTGACGATGGTCGCTCAGGACTATGTTGAAAACGAACACTTGTGTGACACAATCGTGCGATCGATCGAAACTTGTGTTGAAAAAGCAGTCAATGACAAGAAATTGATTCCTTTGTACGTTATGGACTCAATTCTTAAGAACGTCGGAGGAGTGTACAACAAGCTTATCTTGTTGAACCTGAATCAGACTCTATGCAACGCCTTTCAGCAATCGGACAACACCGTGAAGCAAAAGATGATCAAGCTACTGAACACGTAAACAGATGATGGATCGATGCCGCCTGCTGATCTCTTCCTAGGTGGTCCGATCAGAATATTTTTTCCAAGAGTGTTGTCGACAAGATTCGCCAAGGCATGATGAGCATTCTACAAACCCCTTCGATGCCTTCATGGAGGGACAAAAATAACCTGCAGCAACCAATGATGGTGCCGAATGGGTCGATGCACATGGTATAGAATCATAAATGACTTTCATGCTTGTGTGGTGTTAACCATGGTGACTCCAGCCGATGGGACGTAACTCCTTGCAGATGGAACCGTCGTCTTCGTCAACGGGCAACATGGTATGCATGTTGCGAAGTAGTTGCATCAGCTCACGTCTTCTTGCTTCAGTTCTTGTATTCCGGCTCTGGTCATCCGTCAAAGACTGCATCTTTTGTGAATGATAATCCTCCCTATCTAAGCACTCGTGAACCATTCACTAGCTTTGGGCATCCTCAACTTAACTTGGGTCCTGTTCATGGTCAGTTTGGCCATAACGGATCGATGAACGTATTGCATGCAAACTTACTTCAAACCCGGTCCACCTCATGTTCTCTTGAGTATGCACAGACGATACAGAATCCTGCCAGCTCTCAGCACTACGACGTGGGGGATATGTGCATTGCCAGCCATCCGCCATGCGCTTTGCTACAAAGTTCGCCGCCTATAAGACACAAACGAAAGCTGTCTGCGAAGGATTTATCCAGGTATAAACCATTCCATTCTTTGTTTATCGAATGTATTTTGGCTTGTGAGACGGTTTGCATTTGGATGTGCAACCTCCTCTGCCCTTTTCTGCCTCCTTTAATGATTGAATGTAGCATGGATGTCACGCATGTGATAAGCTCTCTGTATGAAGAAAAACCTTTCACGTCAAAGATTGATGGGCGGAGATTCAAGAACAAAGAGGATCTAGATCGTCATCTTGACATGTTATTTGAGAGAAACCGTGCTAAGAAGGAGCGCTTTGGGAATCAAGAGCGGTTGTGGTTTCGGAACATTAGTGAGTGGTGTAGGGCAGAGGACATCTCCTCTTCGCGCACTCCCTTGAGAGACTTCAACAAGAGCAAGGACGGCATAGAGAAAGCAGCGGAGCCGATAAAATTGAATGTCGTGCAAGCAGACGATCTTGATGGGCTAGCCAAGTGTGCAGCTTGCAACGAGGTGCTCAAGAAGGAGTGGAGGGCCGACGAAGATAGGTGGGTACTGCATGGCGTCTACCGTATGAATGGGAACGGCGAGTTTGATGATCATGGGACCATTTTCGTCCATCAAGGCTGCTTCCAGGGATAACCACAACGCTGTTCGCTTCCTTCGCCCTCTTTCCTCCTCCCGCTCCCTCGCTCCCCTTCTCCTGATCCCGACGAGCCTTCCTGGGATTTCTGCCTGAGACGTTCTCTTCTTCCTCAGGAAGAAAAGTCACCAGTTCTCTTCCTCCTAGGAGCTCTCCATTGTTCTTCCAGTAGCCCCTGCTGTCTCTTCCTTCCCCCACACCTTTCCCCTCGTCTCATTGATTCATCGCAATCGAAATCGGCGAGCGCATGCTTTGTTGCAGTCCCGGATGGTTGCGAGGCGGTTTCATGCGGACAAAGTGAGTCTCTTGCAATGTGAGATAGAGCAGGGAGACGTCCAGGAACATGATGGTGCTGGAGACACAGGAGGGGGAGCAGGAGGAATTTTGCCAGTCTTGTTATCAGAACTTTAGTGGAATGAAACGGGTTGGACGACCGGAACTTGCGGACAGTAGGATATGACTCCTCGTCTTGACTGCCTTCCCTCCCTCTCCTCTGCCTCCTACTTCCCCTACTCCTCCTTGTTCCTCGTTCTCTCCCTCCGCCTTCCCTGATGCAATCGCCCAAGTCTCCAAAGCCATCCGCATCCCTCGCTCCCATGCTCGACTCTGCCCTTCCAAAATCTTTTCCCGGTGCACCTGCTGAACATTTCATGGAGTAGCACAAAGACTAAGAATCGTGTCACCTCCCTCCTCTCTCCTCGCGTGCAGGAGCAAGCCAGTCTGCGGTACTCCTCCTCCCCTCGAGCCATCCCTGCGACCCCCTGCGAGCCGCCGAAGGCGACGAGGAAGGAGGCGCTGATGCGAGACATGAGCGACTCCTCAGGAGCAGACAGGAAGCAGAGGCCATGCTCGAGCACAAGCTTACTTGCCACTGGATCTCTCTGTACATCGAAGTCACGAGGAGGAGGAGGAAGCAAGGGCATTGAGGACCAGGAGGATGTCGCTCCCTCCAAGAAGCTCCAGCACCGCGCTCGATGTCACCGCATGCTCCGTGAGGTTGCTGGAATGCCAGAGGACAAGCTCTCCTTGTCCCCGGGAGGAGAAGGCAGACTCAACCGGCTGCTTGCCCTGCCTGCCCGTCAACGAGGAAGCAGCTGAAAAGCATGCTTGTCCACCAGAGTGTCGGGGAGGACGAGATCAGCGCAAGATCGCAAGATGCTGCTCCACTGCTGCAGGGTCCTTGTCTGGATGGACGAGAGACTTCCGAGGAAGAGAAGCTTGCGCCGAGATGGAGCCTGGGGTCACAAACCTGAGTGAGGGAAGCAGAGGCGGCAAGTTGCTACTTGTGGAGTAGGAGGGGGAGAGGCGTCTCGAGTTTGTTCGATGTGAGGAGGCAGCGGAGGAGCCTTGAACAGGATCAACTTCTCTGTGAAACTCGCTGCAAACTCTGGTGGAGTTGCCACCCTGCGCTCGCGTTCAGGGTAGACGGGAATGAACAGGAAGAAGAGCAGGCGAAAGGGAAGACAAGTGAGAAGGGAAGACAAGTGAAATGGCAGATGAGATGAAGGGCAGGAGCAATCGTTATTTGAAGGGAGCTGGGCAGAACCAAAAACTGAGCCATGGCAGGAGAGCAGGATGTGCAGAAGGAGGAGGAGGAGGAGGAGGAGGAGGAGGAGGATGGAAGTAGGAGGACAGGAGGAGGAGATTGCAAGGAAAGCGTAACGTCACCAGTCACTGGCTAGCATGGGTAACGATGAGCTTCTTGCTGTTGCCGGCCACCTCGACCCCCATCCTCGGACCTGTTGAAGCTGAGGTTACTGGAGGAGAAGGAGGAGATCAAGGAGGGGGGAGGGAGGAGGAGGAAGAGGAGGAGGAAGAGGAGGAGGAAGAGGAGGAGGAGGATGAAGGAGGAGGAGGAGGTGAAGGTGGAGGAGGTGGAGGAGGAGGAGGAAGAGGGACTGACTTGCAACATGGCGGGCTGGTGGGAGAGAACTTGGTCATGGATGCTCGAGACGACCTGATTGGAGGGTGAGGAGGATGACGAAGAGAGAATGTAAGATCTCACGGCGTCGAAGTCCACGAGGACATGGAGCGAGTGGGAGTTGACCTGTGAGATGAACGAGAGAGGAGGAGGAGGATTTGGAGGAGGAGGATGAGAATGAGGAGGAGCAGGGAGGAGGAGAATGTAAGAGAAGCTCGTGGGTGATTCGAGCAGGAACTTACTTGCTCCCCTATGGACGAAGGTGTCGAACCGTGCGGGAAGAATTTGAAGCAGCACCTCCTGAATCCCTGGGGAAGGAGGCTGGACATGTAGTTGCTGATAGACATCAGGAAGAAGGAGAAGGAAACAGTTATTACATCGATCGTTGGGATTCTTGAATCTCGAAGACGACAATAGAAGTTCTTTCGGAATCATACCCCAGCAAGAGGGATATCACTTGAGAAGGGACAGCATGCCATGCTGAAGCGATGTACCCAACTCTCATGTTGATCACAGGAAGTTTGAGGGCGACCTGAGAAAACCTGTGAGGAGATGGAAGGAGCAAGAAGCAGGAAGCAACCGAAGGCAGGGGAGAGGAGACGACAAGTTTGTTGTGCGCGTCAATGATGTCGTTCAGTAGAGGATGAGGAACGAATCGAAGGCTCTGTAGAGGATGGATGGTGGTTCTGCCGATGGCAGTGAGCTGCTGGGCTATGCAGGCCATCGCCTTCTTCTCATTCTCCTCCCTCTCCTCGAACAGCAGAGCGTTGTGCATAACCTCGACGAGGTTGTACCTTGCTTCACAATGACCTTCCTGTCGCCCCAGCAGATGTCTGTAGTTGCTTGCGCTCTCCACTAACTTTCCTTGCAGGTTCAGGCACTTGCTCAGCAAGAACCTGGCGACGTCGTGATTGCCGTTCAGCTCGACAGCCTTCCTGTAGTGCTCGCAGGCCGTTCGTCCACCCTCCTCCTCTCCCTCCTCCTCCATCATCATCCCTAGCTTCACGTGCATCTCTGCGTTGTCCTGATCCAGCTGCAGGCCCAGCTCGAACTCTCTTATCGCTCCTGTCACGTTCCTCCTGTCAGCCCACAGAGCTGCGCCGAGAGCAAAATGGGCGGAAGCGGAGGGATGGCGGAGGAGGAGGAGGCGGTAGGAGCGCTCTGCAGCTGAAAACTTTCCCTCCTTCATCTGCACGTACGCCAGCTCGTCGAGGTCCTCCAGATTTCCTCTCACCTCACACGCTCTCTCTGCCATTTGCTGCGCCAGCTCCAACTTGCCGTCCTTGCTGGCCGAGCGAGAGAGGAGGAGGAGGACGGAGGCAGCGAAGTTCTGCATCTTGTCAATGGCGGTGGCTGTCAAGGTAGGGGAGGCAGATTCAGCAGCGACTATTGCCATCATTGCGTGCAGGTCTCCGAGCTCAATGCTTGCCAGCTTGCAAGCTTGCTTCACATGCTTCCACCTCCTCCGCTCGCGTCCTTCTCGTCCTGCATGACTTGCAAGCATGAAGTATGGGAACGAGCGGCGAGGAAAGAGGAGATGCATGCTCTGGCATGCAAGCAGTTGCGTCTGTGCAGCTTCTCCCATCAGACTCGCCAGTTCGTTGTAGAACTTGTGAGCTTGTAAACACTGCGACCCCTCACAATGAGTATAATCATGACTCTGCGCATCCAGGAACATCTCAACATTGAGATGAAGTCTCCCTTGTTGATGGTCAGGAGGCTGATAGCTCAGCAACATGTACCAGGTCGCTCCCTCTGTTCCATTCAGCGCTATCCTATCCGTCAGTTCAATCACTCCTGCTCCTTTATGGAAGTCGATCGTGCCCACATGAGCGCTGGAGTTGTGTTCAGCAATCGGACAACCTTGCCGGAATCCAATCTTGTTCACCCTCACAGCACGAAGGTTCTTGCTATGCTTCACAGGGACTTCGTCCTGCATCTCCGAAATGCTCACATGCAAGTTCAGGGCAGGAGCATGAGTGAAACTGCTCGATGGAACTGCAAACAGGACAGAAGACTGCTGAACAAACATGACGTCGCTTCCTCCTATGCCATGTGCTGCAGACTTGGTCAGAACGATCTTCATGAATGTTCTCGAGACAACTTCCGGCACATGATCTTGGTGCACCTTCAGGTACCATACCCGTGACTGCGCATGACACACTGAGGTATGCAGGACCAGCTCGCTGCTGGCATGTGCGAGGACAGAAGGGTTTCCTCCTTCGATCTCCGAGGCATTCGTCCTCAGCCATACTGTCCTTTGACTCTTCAAGGGCTTGCAATGCTTCTCAGCACAGCCTGTGAACGAGATGAAAGCTTGCAGGAAATGAAAATCCTGCAGGTGCTCGAAGAGGTGTGCCATGCTACCCCTTACGACATGCTCCTCCTCGTCGTAGAGGGAGGAGACCGGGAGCTGAACATGTACATCTCCTTGATCAACTACTTCAATCTCAGCTATCCTGGAATCTCCATGTTTCTTCCAGGCTTCTTTGGGCAGATTCTTCCAAATGTCGTTTGCTCCAAGAACACAGTGATGGATAACAATCAATGACGTGATGCAACGAAGCTCGAATGTCCCGAAGGTGGGCATAACTGACTGCGCTGATAGAGATGGACTAACTTATGTACATTCAAGCTTCAACGAGTGGGCAAGAAGCTCATCTCGCTTCATCTCCCGTTCACTTCTCGTTGTCGTGCTCTCTCCACCTTTCTTCTTGCCTGCAGCATTCTCCTTACCTGCTCCCCTCCCGTCTCCTCCCCTCTCCTTTCCTCCCCTCCCCTCCTCTCTCCTCCCCTCCTCTCCTCTCCTCTCCTCTCCTCTCCTCTCCCCTCTCCTTTCCTCTCCTCTGGCCTCTTCTCATCTCCTCCTCACGCCTCTCCGCTCTCCGCTCCCCTCTCTCCTCCATTCATCCATATTTTCGCCATCATCGGTTTTCTCCCACTTGCGTCTCCCCCTTCAGATCAGTATTTTACACGCCGAACCCGCCTCAAGGTTTTCACGGACTGCCTCGATTCAGCCATGGCGCGAATGCGAACAATGCTGTTTGTGTTGTTGTTGGTTGGGGAACAATGGCAGAAGGAAGTAGAGGGAATGGGAGGTATATTTACCTCCTCCTTTTCTATCTCCACTCAATCTCCTCTCCCTCCTCTCTTCTTCTCTTCCCTCCTCTCCCTCCTCTTCTCCAGTCTTTCCATCAGTCCTCTTGCATCCTTTCGTCGTCATATCCTCCTTTCACCTCCTCCGCTGCAGCAGATGCATCACCATGTTCTTTCTTCATTATCGTCTCGTTCATTCACTCACAATCATCATTCTGCTCGCTTCCTGGTCTTATTCCTTCGCCTCATCGTCTTGACTTAGCCATTTGAGCTCCAGTTTCTTTCCGATTTGACCATGGCATGTGCCATGAAACGCTGATGGTGACTGAGAAGGGGAAGAAACTAACCAAGGTGCTGCGATACATACATGTGGCTTCTGTTTGACGCGTAATGTCAGCTGGTGGGCGAAGACTATCAGAGCGCATTGCTCAGCCCAGTCATTCCTCCCGACAGCAGGAAAGGGGAGCAGGAGCAGGAGCAGGAGCAGGGGCAGGAGCAGGAGCAGGAGCAGGAGCAGGAGTAGGAGCAGGGGCAGGGGCAGGGGCAGGGGCAATGGGCAGGGGCAGGAGCAGGATCAGGAGCAGGAGCAGGAGCAGGAGCAGGAGCAGGAGGAGACTTTCCTGGAATGATCGTCTCACAGGTCGTACGTCGAGTTCCATGTGCTGAAGAACCCGATGCCTCAATGCTTCATTGGGTTCGGTGTGTGCAAGGGAAATCACGAGTACAAGGAAGGGTGAGATGGAATGTACTGCCCTTCTGATTGGGGTTGTATCCTTCGTCTTGAAACTCGCTCATATATGCTGCACTGTCCCATGGCTGTCATAGAAGTATCGTATACTGCTGCACAAGTTCCACTATCCGATGTCATCTTGACTTGACCGCTTCATTGCTCTCCCGCTCTTGTTTGACACACATCTCTCCCTTGTTAGGAGATCTGCCATGGCGGCTGAAGATGCCTGGATGTTGTCAAGTCACAGGTACGATGAGCTGGGAAGACAAAGAGAGGAAGCTTACAGCTTGTTGGAAGTGGAAAAGCTTATAGCAACGGGGGAATGAGCAAGCAGTTTCTGCCTGGGATAGGAACGAAGCCCTACTGCCCAGGTCAAGACAGTCTGAGAGTACTGGCTGACTCAGCTGACGGATGGATAGGAGAAGAGCACTTGGCTAAAGACAGCGTGAGGGTGAACGTAGGCGATAGGGTTAGACCCAACTCGTATAGTCTACATGCCTGAACGTTCATCAGCTTGGGCTGCTGGCGGACATGCAGAAACATTCGCTCTACGTCTACGTCAACGGCGTCTGCCAGGTGAAAGCACAACAGCTCCCCTGCGTTGCTGAGTCGTTTGAAGGGAGAGATGTTCTCTGGGATACCTGACGGAGTGAGGTTCGTGGTGGACCTTGGGGACGAGGAACAGGAGGTAGAGATCCTTCCAACAGACATGCCGGGAGAAGAACTGTCGGAAGGGTAGAGCGAGGGCTCTTGTGATGTGACATAGAGGGAGATAGGAGGCAACATTTACAACATTTCATTCTTAAGGTTAAATATTCAACAGATCTAAGGCTTCTTGCGCACAAGACAAGCGACCGCAACCCACAACGAGGTGACTCGTCGAGGAAAGACTCTCACGTGGACTGCGATGGCGAACTGAGTGTCTTTCTCGTTGGCCTCTGCGGGTCCCACACGGTGGATGTTGGAGCTCTCGATCTCGTGGATGATTGGCTCGATGTCCGTGTAAGGACGGTTGATGTAGAACCCGATCACCTCGTTCTGCTGCATGAAGCCCGACAGCTCAGCCTGCAGGTCCTCCTCAGTGAACGTCCCCTCGTAATTCGCCGCAATCTCCATCCGCTTCAGCACCCCCGAGAGCTTCTTGCTCAAGTTCGCAGCCTCGATCATCATCCTCCCGTCGTTGGCCCTCAGGGTCTCCAAGTGCCCGCGGATGTACTGCTCCACTTCCTTTCGAACTTCGTCTGCGTACGCGTCGTGTTTCTGCAAGGGTTTCCAGTCGATGCTTTCCTGGACGGTGTCCGCATGGAAGTTTTGGATAGGAAACTTGTCGTTGAACAGCGGCCTCCAAGCTGCAAACAAGTCAGAGGAGAAGAGATCAGACGAGCGATTTTACCTTTCGTGTCGGTCAGGTCGAATGAAGTGTAGCGAATGTCTCTGGTCTGTTGTATGTTGCCCCAGATGTTGTGCTGGTCCACCACGAAGTGAATCTCCTTGAGAGTACAGTAAGGGTCCTTGGAGTGATAGACGGATCCTTTCGACGCATTCCACAGGTAAATCTTCTCGCTGTCGTTCGGATCGGAGCCTATTGTCATGACATAGATCGTCTCGCCTTCGGGGATCCCATTCCCGAATACCAGGTAGGCGCTTGCCTCCAACTTTGGGTTGTGTTTGAAAACATGTAAGAAGAAATTACACAGGAGCGAAGCGTGCTCCTCCCAGTCACCCGCCATGATGTCGATGAACTCGGATGAGGTACACCAGACATTCAACGAGTCGATGTCGATGTCGTCGCCATGGTCTTCGAGGTGGAAGTCCTCAAGGAACGGAATCAGTGAGACGAACCTGAGCAGCTGCAGCATCTGCTCATGTACACCCAGCGATTTCTTCACAAGGTCGGGCGGCGGCTCCTGTATGCACAAGAAGCGGGTGCCCAGCACCCAATCACGTTGCAAGCTGCGCCACAGCGCCTCGAAGTTCCGATCGCGGTTGTATCCCTTGCACTCTAAGATCCAGTTCTTCACCCGCTGGTCCAACTTGGGCTGAGAAGGAAGCCTTCCTTCCACCTCCCGGTCGAGCGAGCCAGGGATGGACAAGGGCGGATCCAAGGCGATGCAAACCTGCAGGCTAGACTTTCGATTCTCCTTTTCTTTGTTCTGGCCCTGAGATTCTCCTGCAGCCTCCTCTCCTTCCAGCCTCCCAGCCTTCAAGTTGCGGCGCTCCGCTCGAGTGTAGCCTATGATGTGCGGTGGTGCATCCAGCTCGAAGGTGCCATCAACCCGACCCTTTGCCGAGGCAATGTAGAGGGTGTTGAAAGGAAAGCTGATTGAGCCCAACCATCGTTTCTCCACCTTGCGGAGTTTCCCGTATTCCTTCTCTGACTCGTAGACCTTGGTGTCGAAAACTGTCAAGTACAGCTTGTCTTCGACTTTCATTAGGTTGCTGGGACTCCAGTTATTGCTCGGCGGCTCGAACTTCAACTTTAACTTAGCGTTCCATGCTGGATTATTCCCTTTGAAGACTGTAGTGGTCTCCACTTGCTTACCAAATCTTGCCTCGACGACACATTCCAGCGGAGGAGCGATACTCTTCGAATCATTCGTATGCCTGATTGGAAGATTCTGGGCCCGCTGCACTGAAATACTAATGTAGCATTGTGACGGCGTTGCGATAGTGGCTGGCAGCTGTCCAACCTGCGGTCTCAATGCGCTCCTCTTACGCAACAAGTTTGTGATGCCGGCAAGAATGTCTGGAACTCCAAAGTGTGGCAGTCTCGGCTGATGTACCACATCCTCATGCCTGTAAACTCTTCGCAGTCTTTGTCCTTGTCGGGCCTTTGCCTTGGACACCTGCTCTTGTACTTTCTCCTTGAATCTCATGATACGCTGAACCTTCTTTCGCTCTGACATCTTTTGGTCTGAATCTTCTGTTTGAGGAAACTCCAGGACATAGATCTTGTCGATAATGTCATCATCTGGAATATCACTCTCGAGCAGTGGAATACTAACAGCTGATAATTGATTCTGCCTGGTCATCAGCAGCTTGTGTCGAACATTTGCTGGGCGTTTGATGAACTGTTCACCCACCCATCGATGAGAATGTACGCTATGCTCTTGCAGTCGAAGGTCAGGTAGCATGTTGTCGCCGACGTAGGTACTGTTAATCCAGCCATCAAATCTCACAGTGTGATTCGATTCCGTTTCCTTGCTTGCACTCAACAACTCTAACAAATTTCTGTTTCTGGGATCATTCGGATCCAATTCATTTGCTTCGACAAGCCGCTTCAACTTATTTACAGAAATCAACCCCTTTGCTTTCTTGGTCACATCACTCCTAGACCGTCTATTCAATCTGTTTGTTTCAAGAAGATTGTCTGACTCAATGTCTATCTTGACAGAATCTTCATCTGCATTGGAATCGAACTTTGAGACCCTGATGAAAACTTCTCCTGCATTGTAATGAAGTCCTGAGGGTCTGACAACGCGAGGCTCATTGATCTTCGTGGTCTGAGGCTCAATTTCAACACACCACGGTCTCTCTGACGGCACGGTAGCTTGAAACGTCAATGACAAGGAATTAGCATCATCAAAATCTTCTGCAACTGGAAGAAAGACTGAAGCAAATTCGGAAACATTAGAAAATGTCCTTACACGTTCTAGGAATCCAGAATCCTCCAAAACGTGTATTGTCACCTCTGGCCTTTTGCTTGACATCAGTAGTCTTATTGTCTCAATAGTTGCTGTCTTCAGTGTGAAGTCATTTGCAACTTTAAATTCTATATCACGAATATTCCCTTCATCGTCCTTCAACCAATTTCCGTTGACTGATAGTCTCACGATTATTTTGAGGTCCTTTAGTTTCTTCCTTCTCATAGCCTCTGATTTACCACTCGAAGTTTGTGGCAAAGCATCAGTCTCAGTCTTTGCTGCTGTGTAAGTCAGAACAGGAAGGTAAATGGGGTCGCCAGGAGAGCGTTTGGTTCGCTCCTGTCGATCACGAATCGCCTTCTTGGCCGCCTCTACGTCAAATTTTTCCGTACCCTTGTCTTCTTTTGCACGCAAAGTTTCTAGCATATTCTTGTACGCAGATAATTCATCCCGCTCTAACTTCAATTGCGATTGCAACCTCAAAAGAAACTTCTTGTCTTGAGCATTCGACTTCATCGCTGGCAGTTGAACATTATCGTCGTCGTCGTCTTCATCGTCGAGATCTTCATCTTCATTGGGTCTCTCGGCCATCAAAAGCTGAGCCTCCTTTTCCTCGAATTCTTTGATCTTTTTCTCCATGGTCTTTACTTTGTTCTCAAGCGTTTTGCAATCCTTTTCGTGCTTCGTTCTTTGCAGTGCCTGTGTGTGCTCATGTTGCCTCCTCATTTCTGATAGCTCTGCCTCCAATTCCTCTTCTCTCTCTTCTTCGTCTTTTCGCTTGTCCATCAACTGCTTCTTGAACTTCAGCGAACATTTGGTGTTGGTAAAACCCTGTGCTTGGCGAGTTTTCTTGACTTCGTCCCAAATCTGAATCATACGACTTACTATTTTCAGGTCTTCAAGCTCCTCAGATGATTTCTGTATTCGAAGCCTACTGAGCTCCTCATGCAACCATGGCTCTTTCTGTACACTATCAAAAACATCCCCATCCGAATTGTTTTTGTCGACCGATTCTTTCACATCCTCCTTTCCTTTATCACGCCTACCTTTCCTCACTGAGAGTCCCTTGATGTTGTTGGCATCCAGTGCTTTCTCTTTCATAATTGTTTCCAACGCCGCCTTTGCAGACGAAATCTTTTGGGAATAGAAATCCACCCATTTCATTTCTGTCCTATACTGATATTTCCGCCATAGACTCTCAAGCTCAGCGACGAGATAGTCCTCTTTGGAGAACAGGTGATGATCCTTCAAGGTCAGGGATGAGAATTCTATCTCGAGAACAGTAGGATGCTCTCTGGATCCAAAAACGGCTTCCATGTTCTGAACAGGAACCACCATGTCATACTGCAAATACATCGCTGATGGATCATATCTCATTGTTGGTCTACAGCGACGGATCTCCAAGGGATCGAACGGTGTGACAAAAATTTCCTCACGGGGAGGAAAACGAATCGCAGACAATTTGTCATGATCATCTTTTTCTTGGCTATCATCGGCAGCCTTAACACCATCCTTTGCGGCCATGCTTTGCTGCATCCGAATTCTCCGCACAGCACGTTCAACATTTGCAGAAAGGATTTCTTTCTCGTGAGCTACATAGAGACCTTGCCTTCGCATGTCATTCCTGGCTTTTTCCAGAATGTTCTCGCCCCTCCCTGCAAGAGAGAAAAGAACCTCTTTTTCTTGTTGAATCCTCTTTGACACAGGAACCCATGGAATATGTTCAGGATGGCCAGCAAAAGCGGACGTGTAAGAGAAGGGAGTCTCCAGGCTTGATTCTCTGCTGTCAAATCGTGTACGCCTTCTCGAAGTTTTGCGGTGCAAGACTGAATCCTTGTTTTCATCTGCTTCCACACTTCTACCGTCATCGTTTTCTGCTTCATCTTCGGCTTTTGATATCTCGTCATCTTTCTTATCTTGCTCGGCTTTCGCTTCTTTCGCAAGCTTCAGCTGTTCCAGACGCTTACGACGTTCTTCTCTCGCACGCTTGCTTTCATCAGCAGATGCAGCAACACTGGGCTTACTCTGACTTTGATCTTCGTCAGAAGAATCGTCTCCAGCAAACCTGTTTCTGCCTCTGGTCTTTCTGGTGAATCCTACACCTGCCCCTGCCCCCTTTTCCTGCTCTATTTCAGTGTCAGCAGGTTTCGGTTTGGGGCTCGGGGTCTCAGCCTTAGTGTCGCTGTCATCGGAATCATTTTCCTGCTTCCGATTCACCCTTCTTCGCGGCATCTCACAATCTTTCAGATCAATCACGCAAACATCCTGGTACTGGTCAGATCAATGGTAGTGGAGTGATCATGCAATTGTATCAGTAGAATGTAGTTGTTTGCACTTGTCGCGAGCTTGAACTTATCGAAAATTGCCGTCTAACCAATTTTCACCCTTACGAATAAAACAAGAGGAGAAGGGTCAGGCTGCAAGGGATGCAGCCACAAGTCTCATGGGAAGAGCTCAAACGTGTCAAGATTTGTTGCAAGAGGGGAGGAGGAGGGAGAGGAGGAGGGAGATAGAAAGGAAGGGGATGACGCTGCTGCTTCCCACAATCGGGGGCGCCATGAAGGGCGACAAATTCCCGCGCAAAGGCGGTTGGAATAACCCCTGGAATTAACTATAGGAGGTAGGGGTGGTGATTTCAACAAGGGGTGGAGCATCGTCAGGTGGGTGAAAAAATCGTTTCACAGGGGTACTTTTGAACGGATAAAGTAGGGTAGTTGAAATGGTTGTGGTGGGAACCCGAAGGGTGGTCGCCAGTACAGAACTACTGTAGGGTGGTGCTGGAGCAGGGGGGGTGGGTAGTGAATTGGTATGAGGAGGGACGAGGTCATTATCCCGGCATGGCTCCTCCTGGGATGGCGCCGATGCGGCCTGGTAGGTCGAGAGTGATGCAGATGTCCCCATGACCCTCTCAATCCTCATCATACATGCTACTTTCAACTTTTCTGCTCTCCACGCTGCTTCCTTCTCACTTGCTAACTACCGCAAGCTCTGTTCTCCGCGAATTCTCCCCCACCAGTCGCTCTTATGCTGTTCTTGTCCCAACGGTCATCGTGATCGTGATGCCCCCTCTATCTGACATTATCGTTCTCATCGCTCCATGAATGCTCGCTTTCCTGCAGGCACAGTTCTTCCAGGTCATGTGCCGGGGAGGATTCCAATCCCTCCCAACGTAGCCGGTGATCTCGTCTTTGCTGCCCATCCCCTAGCATGAGCGAGCGCGTGATCGGCAGGCGCAGCGGTCGCACAAGTCGAGCCAGACATGATGACAGAGCTTGCTGAAGCTGAGAACAAAGTGATTGCGGTCATGAACACAGCCATCACCGTCATCAAGGCCATGAAAGCTAAGATGTCGGCAAAAGTTGGTGCACCGGTTGCGGACGATGCGGACATAGACAAGCTGACAAGAGAATATGTTGCCTCTGTTGAGGTATGGCAAGCTCAAAAATCTTCCCAGGAGATTTACTCTTGTCTGACAGAGGATTCAAGACATTCTGCAAGGAATGCTCATGGGTAGCCATGAGAGGCTGTCGTACAGGCCATACAATCGGACATCTTACGGTCATCTCCTCGACCTCTCGATCACAGCGGACGAGGTGAGCTGTGTTGTGGTGGCCTCTTGTCACTCTGATCGTAAGGTAGGTGGCGCATGTTCACAAGCAGCTCGCAGAACTCAAAGACCTGCTGGAGGCTTCAGCTTTGAAGCCTGATAGCAAGCCAGTGGAGGACGGTTCTGCCAGTTGCTCTCTCCCTTGCTCCACGCTCACATTTGTTGCAGTATCGGCTGTCGTCAATTTGGATTAGAGTGGTTCGATGTCTCGGAATGTGTTTTTGGCCTTCGTCATGATCATTCAAGGCACGTCTTTGTAGATATGAGATGCTTCATGTTGCACATGGAGCGATAATTACGAATTCATTTCGTTCTTGACGTTAAGAGGTGGAAGGAGAGATGGTACAATGAATAAAGTTGCAAACGTTACACAGAGCTGTTGATCTTGTTGTAGCCTTGCCTGACAGCCCGCCTTTGGTAAAGATGAAGACTGATCATTCCTAGCAGGATCATAAAGCAGAAGCTCAGGCTCCCTGCCATACCGGCTCCACTCCACACTCCTCGTTCCGAAGATGAGACCTGCATGCGCTCCATGGCTCTAAGTTTCGACCTGCTGGCTCGTGCTGCTGCTGGGGCCTGTAGAGATCCTTGCTTCTTCCCATAGATAACCAGATACGAGCGCATGCGGATCTCAGCCGGAAAGCCTTGGTCGACACAATCGTCACCGACGCATGCAGCAGGATCGTACTGGCTGTTGTTGAAGAGGCCGGAGTATGTGATGATAGCCTGGAGCCCTGGCTTCACTGACGACGTCACATCCACCACCCACGGGCTGACTGCACTGCCTGGACACCAACCAGCCCTTCCAAACTGCCAAGTGCCATACTGGTTGGGAGTGACGCCCTCTGAAACTTTCCTAGCACATCCCATCTCGCTCCCTGCCCCGTCCAGCGATGTCTCGTACACGTGCTCATCACTTGACGCGTACGTTTCACCGTCGATCTCCACTCCTTGTCGCAGGCTGAATCGATGCTGAGTGACGCAAAACTCAGCACAGTTCTCGTTGTCCTCTCCCCATCCATGACCAGTGATGACCGAGTGAATTTCTGCTCGGCTGGTCAGGTAAGGGATGTCAATGTTCATGGGTCGATGCCTTGAGTTGTACTCTTGATCAAAAATTCCTCCATGGAACAGAGGAATCGACAGGAGGGGCTGCTCATGGATCCCTGAAGACGAAAAGACAAAACGAACGTCTGCAAGGTACTTCTGCTGCGACCAGTAAGGCTGCTTCAGAAGGAAATAATGCCTCCCGCCACCCATTAGAAGGGGGAGAGTCGCTGTAGCATCGATCATCCACTTGCCGGGGCGGGAGTAGGGGGTCACGAACCTCCCCATCTCGAAATCACAGGACCCAACTGAGGTTGCCTTGCCCCACGAGGTCTGAGATAGAGTCTTTTCATTGGCCTTGCACAACAAGAGTTGGACCACGTAATCCCATTCCCCGCAGTCCTTGTCGGCGCCCCCTGGGCAATCTAGCGAAGCGTACACTTCAAGTTTGTCAAAATCCTTCATCGTTGCCTCATCCGGTAACTCGACAACACTGTAAAGCCCGCTGCCGCCACTGAAAAGAATTCCACTTTCCTTCTGTTTCGACTGCTCCAACACTGGAACTATGAGGGCATTCGGTTGAGACAGCTTTTGTTCCAGATTTCGCTCATACGCGTAATATTCCCCTTCAAGAGCAAGAAACGTGAGTGCAAAACTCTCCTCAGCTCCTCTTGGAGGAATCTGCCCAATTTCCCGCAGACGTGAAAAGTGATCCAATCCAACAAAGTGCTGAATCGCATTTTTCAGGGAGAAACGGTTTGTTACTGTGACTCTCTTCTTCAGCAAATTCAGAACCTGGAATTACGATTAGCCCGCAAACATCTCCAAAGATAGAAGGGAGACAACCTCCCCTCCGGCTTCATGGCTCATCATCACAGCTGGTATCTTCAATCCTGCGCTTTTACAGGGATCGGGCGAGCCGCATGAGAGCGAGACCATATCGCTGCGTGGTAAAGTGAGCAGGACGTCCTCTATCAGTCTTGCCTTACCCGTCCTCCGAATTCACGATTACCACGGCACTTGCACCATGATTTTGAGCCAGCCGAACCTTCTCGAAGAAGGCGCATTTTCCTCTCCTGACAACAGCGATCTTTCCTGCACTCAAGGTGTAAAGCTTCCAAATCCTCCATCTCTTCCCACCTTGGACACTTTCTTGCGGGTTGTCAGAGTCATCGCATGCCAGCCCTCCCCAGTTGGCAAACTGCATTTCCAGAAAAATATTCTGAGTCAGCTCCACCATTTTGTACCAGTCTGTAGATTAAACCTCTAGTGGATCTGTCTGCTCTTGCAGCAACTCTCGAATGCTAGGAAGCCAACCTGTGACAGTTCTCAGACCTTTCACAGAAAATGGTCGACAGGGATGAAATGAGACAGCTGACCTGTATCGCCCTTGGCCTCCACTTTCTTGGTATGCAATTTACCGTTCTCGGACCAAGAGATCTGCATCAAAGGTTCCTCCCCGCCCCACTCATTCACTGCCTGAAAGACGAGGTTGTCGTAATATTGCTTCTGGCAAATCTCTCTTTTGAGATGGCACCGCGGCTGGATCGCCTCCGTCATGAAGTGGAGTTGACCCTTCACTTCCTCGTACCCCGACGTTCTCTGCATCTGTTCCTGTATGGTCTGCAACTTGTCCATGCTGTCAGCTTGTGCACCGAAAACAAAATGTGTCTGCTGAGGAACAGCCCTGACAAGCACAACGATCAGACAACGATCCTGCCGGTCCATGAGCAAGTCTTCAATCACCTGAAGAATGAGCCGAACGAAGAAGCCTCAAGCAAATCATCCAGGTTTTGGTCGTCGGACACGATAAGGAAGATATAGGCCCTTTTCTCTCCCGGCTGGACCCGCAACATTCCATTCTTTGTCTTGATATCGAAGGGGGCACAATGACTGAGCGGGAGAGGAAGCTGGTGGTCCATGTTCGAGCTCGGAACCTCCGGGGATTCAGCTACCTCGTCCATACCGTCCAGCATGTGTGCACTTCTCCCTTTTCGAGCTGCCCGTCGCTCTAACCAGCGACTGGCCAACAGAGGACGAAGCTGCTCCCTCCTCCTCATTCTTGCTGCCATTGTCTCAGCATGAGAATAGCGAACTCGCTCCGCCGCTGCCTCTGCCGCCATGTTCACCAAGAGGAAGAAGAGAAGCTGCATGCAGAGCTGCATGGCGGAGCAGATGGCGAACAAAAATGGATCTCAAGGATACTGGGCGAGCACGAAGGGTCAGGGAAAAGGGAAGACTGCGCGGGGATGTGGGGGGGAGGAAACAGAAATAAACGAGTTGAGTAAAACCGCGTGTGTCGGGGAAGTTTTGACCGAAAATGGTGAGCGTGTTGAGTTCCGCGATGGGAGAGGGGAGAGGGGGAGAGGCAGAGAGGAGAAGAGAGCAGAGAGCAGAGAGCAGAGAGCAGAGAGCAGAGAGCAGAGAGCAGATGTGCTGGGGGGTAGCAGGATGAGATGTGAGGAGCGAGGGGAGGTGGGATGAGATGTGAAGAGATATGGGGGAGGTTTTGCAGGCCTGCCATGTGACAACAATGATAGTCGGCAGACATTGGTCTCGTGATCAAATGGATTCCCGACAAGAAGGTCTACAGGATCATCGGCTTCCATACCAATGGCTCGGCGAAACAGACGGGGATGTTGAACATCAACGACACGCTGCTTGAGGTGACTTCGTTGACTGACCTAATTGTCTCCCAACGTTGATGGACCCCTGAAGGTCAACAAGGAGAGCGTCTCCGGACTCGCGCAGAAGGATGTTGAGGCGAAGCTGAGAGGGGAGCCAGGATCGAAAGTCAGGCTCAAGGTTTCGAGAGGGGATGATTCGTTTCATTGCACGATCGGAAGGACGGACCTTCACTCTTTCGTCGTCAAGAAGACGAAGGAGGCGCCAGTCAAGGAGCCAGAGCCTAAGAAGAAGAAGCTGACTGACCGGGAGAAGGCCGACAAGCTGCTCAACCAGGTGAATCCTGCCGATGCATCCTCCCATGTAACACTTCCTGCCTTCATAGGGAACTGGAAAGTACTCTGGCGCCTCCTTCGGCAGCGCGCTCGAGAAAGTCAGCGACAGGGAGGCGTCAAGGATACGAGGGCAGACACAGAAAGAGCATGAGCGAGTGCAGGCAGAGGCAGACCGACTGTACGAGGAGACGGTGAAGAAGGACAGGGAGGAGCAGGACAAGAACGTCCATGACTCTGTGGTCAGAAACTTCAACTCTTGTCGTGCAGCAGTCCCCTCAGGCCTGAGAGATTTTGTCTGCAGAACCGCTTCTGTGATCAATGCGGGGCGCCGAGGCAAGAGAAGAAGGCTCCGGTAGAGAAGCAGGCTCCGGTGCAAGAGGGCAAGGTAGGAGAATGCCTGAACCGCCATTTCCTGACTTGTCCTGTCCTATCAAGGAAAACCATTTCGCTCTGGGAGATTGCATGCGTCCGAGGAAAGCGGAAGAACCTGCCAAGAAAGTTGAGGAGGTAGCAGATCTCCTAGCAGGCGCTGGTTGAAGTGCTGTGCCAGAAGCCCTGGTGGAGCTGGAGCTCGGACAGCTCGAAGAGCAATGCTAAGAGCGCGTCAGGAGGAGGATGGTTTACGAAGGTGAACGGTGGTTTCCTATTCCTGATCATGAGCATCCGGGAACAGAAGGATGAAAAACCGCAGAAGAGCCGTTTCAAAGATCGGCTGAATCAGGCCAAGGTAGGGAGATCAGCAAGATTCGGACATCCTTTGAAAGTGACCTTACTCGTGCAGTTTTCATTTGCAATGTCTATCATTGATTACCGAATACGGAAGACCAACGAAGAATTCATGGCGGTCATCACAGGGGTTTGACTTCCATAATTGCTCTAGGGATTTCTTGTTGACTTGAAAGCAGAAATCAAAGGATTCAAAGTCGAAGAAATCACCGAAGACCAAAGATGACTCAAAGTCTTCCTTCTGGAATTTTTCATCAGGCAAGTAATTCGATTGCTTTCAACTCGATTGCAACAGCATCCATCTGTTCTTTAGTTTGCGCTTCCTTCACATCTCCACCATGTAATCTATTGATATTGATTGAGATCGGTTTGTAAAGCCAAGTCTTCATAACTTGATTAGCTATTGGGTATCTCCTCCCTCACCCTTGCAGTGGGCATGCCTCACTTTAAGGAAGACACTTGTAGATCACATGATTCAAGCTTGTATCGAAAACGTTCGGTCATTTTGCAGTTTATACAGTGTTTTCAAAACTTCTCAAAAGGTTGTTCGCTTTGTTCCAGGACTTCTGGACTTGGATGTTATGTACTTCTTCCAACAACCTTGTTGAGGCAT
This sequence comes from Guillardia theta CCMP2712, assembly GCF_000315625.1. Taxonomy (NCBI): domain Eukaryota; class Cryptophyceae; order Pyrenomonadales; family Geminigeraceae; genus Guillardia; species Guillardia theta. The sequence goes on from NW_005434637.1 coordinate 287,962, forward strand.
AAATAATCAGAAACAAGTATAAGATGACGAACAAGACTTACTCATCCTTTTGCAGCCTAATCTGTGTCGCATGAAAATGTCTCTCTTTTTTCAAGCTGTCCAGCATTCGCTCCCTTTCTTTCTTCTTCTCCTCAAGGTGATTGAGTTTCTTCTCAAGATCACTCTGCATCCTTGACTCCAACATCCTTGACCTCTGCACATTCCTCTTTGCGACTTCACTCTTCAACTTGCTCAACTCTGATTTCACGAGCAAGTCGAGTTTGCGCTTTTCCTCGCAGGCAGCCAAGTTCTCTTCAACGGTTTTCATGTGGTCCATGATCTGCATATTCACAAGTCAGGAGAGCAGTGGAAGGAATATATCATGGTGAAGACCAGAGAAGCCTTTTCTTGTAGGATGTTCTCTTTCTTCTTCTGTATCTCGACGATCTTCTTCTTCTTCTCATTCTCTTTCTGCCTTCGCTCCTGCATCATGCTCACTGGAAACATCAAAGTTAGACATGCCAGGTGTTTGTTCAAACCTTGGCGATTTCTCTCTGTCGCTCCAACCTCTGTTGTTCCTTCTTCTCCACTTCTGCCTGTTTCCTCTTGTACGCAGCCACAAGGGCTCTAGCCTTGTCTTCGGCCGACTTGGCAGCTTCTTGTCTCCTCCGTTCAGCCTCGAAAAGTTTGTCGCTGCTGTTTCTCGTGTCATCCATCCAGTCTTCCTGTCTCTTCTTGGCTTGCTCTTCCTTCCTCTTGAGGTTTTCAAGAATACGGTTGGTATGCTCCTTCAATTCCTCTTCTTTCTTGTTGATGTTGTCTTGGATTCGCTGTTGTTTCGTCATTTCGCTCCTGCGTTTCTCCTCTGCCTCCTTCTCGTAAGACGCTCTCAGTGTGTCGATCCTCTGCGTCAGAGCCTCGTCCAGCTCCTTCATCTTCTTCTTCCGCTCCTCCTGCTCGACTATGTTTCTCTGTTCCATCTCATTCTTCCGTTTGATGAGCTCCTCTTGCTTCTTTATCATCTGCTTGCGACGAAAGTCAGCCCGAACCTTGGCTTCCGTCTCCCTCCTTCTCTGTGCCTCAAGGAGATTGACGTTGCTCTGTGCAAGAACTTGTCACGAGCAGCAACTCCCTCCCTCCCTCCCTCCCTCCCTCACCACTTTGCTGACTGCAGATATATCCCTCAGCTTCCTCGCTGCGATCTTGATCGCCTCTGCCTTCCCTCGCTCCACCTGCGTCTTAGACTTGGAGAGCTCCTGGTGAATCCATGACAGCTCCAGAGGGTCCTCTTTCTCCTGCCTCTCCATGCTCCCACCGCCGCTGCTCTCCAGCAACCGAGGCAGCCTGGCTCGGCAATCGTTGATCGCTCTCCACTTGGCCATGCGGCTCTTCTCGTAGACGGCATAGCGCACTTGCTGCTGCTCGGGCACGAGGCCGGGAGCGCGGAAGCTGTCGAAGGCCCGGGGTTTGAGCTCAAGAGGGTCGATCAGGAGCTGCTGACAAGCCTGGAGGAACCGAGGGGACCTGACGTCTGACAGCAGCTGTGCGTCGTTGACAGGCTCGAAGGGAACAGGGCATCCTGCTAGAGGATCCTCCTCCTTCTTGTCTTCTTTCACCATCGAGCTTCAAGTTGCTTCCGCAACGTCAGTCCATGCCCGCTCCCCCCAGCATTCCGAAGTTCACCCGCTCACGGTCCGATCGCCGATAACGGCAACGCTCCCTGTAGGACAGCAACTCCCCGAGTAATCTGTGTAAGCACCCCTATTTTACTCATTACAGTTAACTAATGATTACAAGCCTCAGCCCCAGTTGCCGTACGGCCAGACCTTCCCGGGCCCGTCAGCAGGCTTGTCCGACTGTACGGTCCCCGGTCCACTGGCCGGGCGGCCGGGCGGCCGCCCGGCGCAACTTGACCCTGCTAGCCTACTAGCGGCTGAGTAAACAAGAGGCTACAGTCGTGCTTACTCAGCCTTTTCTCAGCCTAGTAGGCTTGCCCTCATCCCGCACACTGCAGCTTGCCCTCATCCCCTCTTCCCCGCAGTTCAGCTGACCTGTCAGCCGACCCTCCGTCAGTGCACTTTTGCCCACTTTCAGATTTCATTGTTCCAAATTTTGCGATAAAATTATCTTATAAAATTTCAAAATTGAAAATATAAGAATTGAGATTGTTCTTAGCTGGCAGGTCTGGGCCGACACTGGCAGAGCGAGGATGAAGCGACAAGTCGCGAGCGGTGGGGACGAGGAGGAGAGTTTTGCTGCTGCCAAACGATTCAGACGACTGCAACCCAGCGATGAAGGCTTCTGGAACTCTGTCAAGATATGTTACGGTCACTCAGACGCGGTGTCAAGCATCGCATGCTCTCCTATGGGAAACTTGATTGCATCAGGCTCTTGGGACAAGACAGTAAGGATCTGGAACAAAACAAGCCTCCAAGAGATATGCTGCATGAAAGGCCATCTACATCGAGTAACTTGCGTTGCATTTCCCCTAGATTCAACAGAAGAAGTTGTGGCTTCTGCTTCTGAGGATGGCACAATCAGAACGTGGGAGGTGAGGAGCGGAAGTGAATTGAGACGTTTCAAGGGGCATACAGGCAACGTCACAAGCATTGCATGGTCTCCCACCTCGGATAGGATTGCCTCAGCGTCTGAGGACAAGACAGTGAGGATATGGGAGGTAAGCAGTGGGAAGGAAATCAAGATTTGTCGAGGACATCAAGACAAAATTACAAGCCTGGCATGGTCGCCCGATGGGACAATGATTGCCACGGGTTCTATGGATTATACAGTGAGGATATGGAGGGAGGACGATGAGAATGAGATCAAATGCTTTCGAGCAGATGAAGCAGGTCGATGGATCCCAAGAATGGTACCTCTAGCGTGGTTTCTCAACAATGCCGACGGATCCGGCATAAGGAGCGTCGCATGGTCGACGTGCGGGAAGATGATTGCCTCAGGGTGCTCGGACACGACAATCAGAATATGGGATGTAAATAAAAACAAACAGATCCATTGCTGTGAGGGACACAAACGATTCGTTACCAGTGTCGCATGGTCTAAGAATGGAGATCTTGTCTCGAGTTCTGAAGATGGCTCAGTGAGGATATGGCAAAAAAGAAAGAGATTGTTTTTGTCTTGGCCACAAAATCTCTGCGGTCACAATCTGAATTCTGCTCCTGTGAACAGCGTTGCATGGTCTCCTAATGAACTGAGTATCGTCATGGGCTCCAGCAACAATACTGTCAGAATCTGGCAGAAAGATTGTTGGCAAGTTGTAAAAAGGTATGAAGTACACAAGAATGAAGTCGCAAGTGTTGCATGGTCCCCAGATGGACAGATGATTGCCACTGGATCTGAGGATAAGATGTTGCGGACACATAGTTTTACCAATCCAGACGAGAAAACCCTTTATGAAGGACATGCTGGAAGCGTCATGACCGTAGCATGGTCTCCTTGTGGAAGCCTCATTGCCTCGGGCTCGGAAGACAAGATCATCAGCTTGTGGAATAGCAAAAGCAGCGACAAAGTCAGAGACTTGGTGGGACATGAGGAGACGATCACGAGTCTCTCTTGGTCTCCTGATGGGGCAAAGCTTGCGTCAGGGTCCTGGGACACGACTCTCAGGATTTGGAAGGTCAGCACCGGCAGGAAGGAAAGGTGCTTCAAAGGTCATGCGCATCGCGTGTCGAGTGTCGCTTGGTCTCCGGATGGGAAGACCATCGCCACAGCTTCATGGGACAAGACTGTGAGGATCTGGGAGGTCAGCAGCGGAAAGTCTAGCCAACACTGTTGCAGTAAAACTGCTGCCTTGACAAGCGTCGCTTGGTCACCAGACGGGAAGATGATTGTAACTTTGTCTGGTGAAGGAATTGTGGCTGTGTGGAAGGTAAGCAGCTGGGCTTCACAAAACTGTTTCATTCCAGACAGGACGGCTGTGGTGACAAGCGTTGCTTGGTCACCAGATGGAAGTACGATCGCTTGTGGGTGTGAGAATGGTCAGGTCACCATGTTAGATGTGATGATGGACCCCTGGACTAATGCCACAGTGACGACTCTGAAGCTTGATAGAAGCAAGAGAGCAAAGATCGTGCACTTGGCCTGGTCAAGTGATGCGTGTTATGTCGCTTGTGGGTCAGATGACGGCACCATCACCATCATTCGGGACGCAGCCTCAGTCCTCAAGTGAAACAGCCGCGGCAAAGCCCATCTGAAAACGGATCACTGAGCCCGATTGGGTGGTCGAGATGGTGAACCGTTGTAGTAGTGAGGGCGGCTGCCACCGTGACCCGCAGCCTGGCACAGTGGCGCGGCAGAGTCACGTCAATCAATGATGGAACTCCGAGTGACTGCCGTCACCGTTCCAGTGTAGTAGGAATAAACTTTCACTGCATATCATCATGGTAGTATACATGTTTTGGAACCGATCTTGACCAGCTCTTGGCAGTCGTTCCGAAGTTCCACCACCTCGCCCGGTTGTGGCAGGCCATGGGGCCGGCTGGGCAAGCATCTCATCGAGTCCTTGCGGCTACTCAATTGCTGTATGAAGAAGTACAGTCCGTGTCGTCTCTGTGGAGGGAGACAGGTCAAGGTCAGCCCGTCGACGAGAATCGCAAGCGATCAAGTTACCTCTCTTCGCGCAGACTCGAGTCGGGCGATGGCTGCGAAAGTATGTCATGCAGTCACCGCAGACAGCCGATCGTAACCTCGTAGTCTCCATCATGGGTTGACATGGACAAGTCTTCATGGCGGCCTGCCATCGCTCTCCCACCTCCAAGACTTCGGCACCTGCCTTGAGTGAGTGCATGCGCGTTCGCCAGCTGCATACACACCCGTGATGCCCTTTGCTCTTGTGGGCTGCGCAGAAGAACAGGCCGCATTTCTTGCACTGATACCTCTCCATCTTCCTTATGAACCAGTTCCTGCAGGTGTCAACGTCCAGTTATTGTTGAGCAGGCGCGCAACAACTGTCTGTACTTGCTGAAGAGCTTGTTGCAGTAATTGCACCTTTTCCTGATATTCGACCCGTGTGCTGCTGAACAAACATTCATCAGGATGTCTTTTTGGGGGAGAAAGAAAAAATCCGCAGGATTTCAACTCACATGCTGAAAATTCTTCAATCGAAGTTGGCTGTATTTCCCTCTCTGTCTCTTGCATGGATTGTCTAACAATCTTCTTTGCGGTCGCATGATCAAGAGTGATCGGAGCTCCTGCTGTGCCATCGGCATGCTGCTTCGGAATCTGAGCTTGAGCTTGTCTCCCAGTCTCGTTCGTTGGCCTTGTGCTGGATTGCGATCTTGCTGCTGGGCGCAGAGGATCAGGAAACAAAGAATAGCTCCATTTCGTCCTTACAATCCGTCCTCGATGGTTGGTCTTTCGATCTCTTCATGCCATTCCCCTGTTGAGAATTCTCAATAGTTTGCTGAAATAACATGATGCTGAGGTACCGATTGCTGCACACAACCTCTTGCAGCTGCACCACCAGTAGAATTGGTATGGTACGGTCCCTTCACAGTCATTCAGCGAACCGCAAACACTCTCTCACTGTAACACCTCGTCCGAATCTTCGAAGCAATCTTCGAAGTCGTCAGCCAATGCTGAGTCGCTGTGGCTCTTCAGTAGTGATTCTACAATCAAGAAACATTCAGCAACCTTCAGATCCCACAGTCTGATGTCACCTTTGATTGATGGTGGAAATGTAGCACACTTGTTCGCTTGTTCTCCTTGAACCCCAGCGAGCGCTGATAGCGCTTGCATGATTTCTGCTCTCTTGGCTTCCATGTTTGCCTTTCGAACTTTACTGCTGTCCGACCTCAAATTTTGAAGGGATGTGTGCGATTTTGACTTGGTCGGTCCATTTGCTTTCTTTGACGCAGTACCGCTGGCGTTCTCATTTGACTGCGACTGGACCAAGTTCGGCACTCTTATCTTTTTCACCATCTTCCCAACTTGCAACCTTGCATTCAGAGTTCCCTAGCACCCAAATATATCAATGCAAGGAGTTTGTTGAAAAACACTTCAAATATGAAGAGGAAGAACGCGCACCGAAACGTGAGTGTGACACTTACAAACTAATATATAGACGATTAGGAAAGAATTTGGGGTGTGCGGGGTTGGGGACTGAGAAACAAGAGGGAAGGACAAACACGCTTGACAACAGAAATTGGGGCATACTTCCTGCAAGGTCCGAATCGTATCATTGAGGATACCCAAGCGAAATGCACCAAAGGCGAGTGGCGCCAAGAAGCCAAAAAACGACAAGATGAGGTTCAAAACCTGGCAATCGTTATCGAAGCTGCAGGTGAAAGTGAGAAAAATTACCTGCCAGAGATCGAAGCTCAGCAACGTTGACCCCCAGTATTTCCATCCTCCAAACAGCCCGGTCCATTTGTTCTGGACTCAACAGCTTCAGCAAGATGAGCAACCCATTGGGACGCTACCGTGTCTGAGAAGCAACCAGAGTCTAGAATCTCACGGCAGATAGCCTGTCAACCAAGATAGTTCGGGAGAGAATTGAATGCCAACAAGTAAACCTCCGTCAGGTGAGCTCGCTTCATGTCGCTCTTAATCCCTAGGATGGTATGAAGCAATCTACAGACTGTCACGTCTGGAGCTCACAGTCAGCATCACAGCACCTCGGGTTCTGTATTCCGATGCTCCACAGTGTCAGGCCTCGAACATCATGTTTCTTGAAAGCCGGTATGTAGTCCTTTGATAAGAGGATTACCGGAGTATCTTTCAACACTCATTGTTACCTCCATGTTTGTTGGGACACACTTGTCATCCGAAAGCCATTTGATAAGTTCTTCATTGCTCAGTTTGCTCAGTTTGCTTCGCCAAAAACGAGTCTTCAGCTCCCACATCTCTTGTCTTGTGATCTACAAGGCCATTTCAGCCCCTTCCAGCTCGTGGAAGCAACGAGTTGTGCCGTACCTGTCCATTTCTATCCGGATCCAAACAATGAAATGCTTCTAGAACTCCCACACCTCCTCGAGCCTGCAAAAATTTCATTCCAAGTCTCATGCTTATTCCCATACCTGCTGACGAACAAATTCCTCTTCACTGACTTGACCATCATCGTTCTGGTCCTGACCCCCTTCAAACAAATGAGCTTTGAATCTACCAACACCACTTCTCTACCTTCGAAGAATGATCTCGAATCGACATGTTTGATAGCATCTTCCAATTTTTCTGCACAAAGCACATTCACGTTGAACACCGAGTCAGCAGATTGTACCTTCAGTCTTGTTCTCCCTAGTAGTCGGAGCCATCAAATCAGCTGAAACAGGAGGTCCCAAACAACCAAGTCCTTCAATTTCCCTGTAGAGAACCATCCGGGAGACATCAAAACTTCCGGAAAAGGAGACCCTGGCACTACCTGCAGATAGCCTGCACTAGAGTTCGCCTGACCACTGGGTTCCCGATCTTGAGCTCGTTCTTGAGGAGCCGAGGGCTGCGGACTCCATACTCCCACAGGGACAATCCATTCAGCCCTGCATGCTCGTTCAACGCAAGTTCGTGTCATCGAGAAGAAGCACCTGCTTGCTTGAACTTGTTCGCATACTTGCTCATGTCAGTGGGCACGCACTTGGGATACATGAGCCAGTCTAGAACTTCTTCAGAGTTCAGCTGGCAACCATTGGTCAGCGCCATGGGAGGACGGGAAACAATCTGCAACACACTGACCTGCGAGAGTCTGCTCCGGTAGAATCGCTTCTTCAGAGCGTTCTGCTCCTCCTTCGTCACATACCCATTCATGTCGCCGTCAAGACAGGCAAAGGCTGAATCCGAACCCCCCCTGCTCCCATCAACAAACTCTTGCCTCGTGACCCTGTGTGTCATGGTAAATATCCCAGGTCGTTGAGTTACAAAGGAACATGGTTTCACCTTCCATCCCTGTTCTTGTCTCTGATTTCAAAATCATCCAAAGGGATGTTCTCTTCGTCATCAGAGGCAAACACGACCAAAACAAAATGAAGGCAAAGCCCCAGCAGTGCGAAAAATCGGGTTCGAAATCTCGATTGTGACTTCATCTCTGCTCTGATGAAAGTTGGACTGATTCTTTTCTGCAGACACCTTCACCTGATTGACATGTGACTAGCGATGGAGAACCTTTTCACACGCCGAAAATCATTGATCCATGGCCCAATTCAGTACAAATCCCTCTCATGCACATCATCAGATGTTATGTTCTGAATATTGTCGCTCGTCCCTTTCATTGCAAGGTGTCCGCGTTGCTCCTATCCCTCATCTCACCTCCTCGTCCTCAGACGGTCGATAAAAACCGCATGCTGATACTGCACAATCCTTAGTTGGCAATAGAAATTCAAAATTTTCGCAAGTACCTCGAAATTGTGAGTCTAAAAATGTGGATAACCCCAAGTTAGTTTTCATATTTGCGCCAACTCTAAAGAAATGGATATAGCGATCCCCTCATCATTCCCCTTGGAATAGAACCCCACCCCCGACGCAATCATCAAGGGGGTAGTCAACTTTATCCGGTCAGGAAGTCCTTCATTCGTGGGGTACCGGAGGGTGATTGTAGCAATTATAAGGGGTCATCAGGTGAATAAATCCGGGGGTGGGGGTGGCTGGGGTTCAGAGCTGGGACCTGTCGCCGAGTCACTGCAATACTGAGTCATACTCAGCCGGGCCCCGGGCCGTGAGTACCGTACCGGGGCCGCTAGTACACTCCGGCGGCCCGCCGCCCCGGCGGGCCGCCAACCACACGGTAGCTGATACTGGTGACCAGGCTAGTTAGGAACTTCCATGCATTCTGCCGAGACGGGCTGTTGAGAGTCGCCGTCGAGTCGATCGGACCGTCGGATCGGACAGGGCGGCCGTACTGAGCCTGCACTGCGGCAGTCCGGCGGACCCCGCGGAGTACGGTAGCTAGTAGACACTGTTTTTTGCAGGCTCGCGTCAGTGAGAATTCTGATCTAATTCAGTTACAAGTTACAAGATAACAGCAGCAGCCTCCGACGCTACAAGAAGAAACGAAGGGGCAATAGTCTTAAGATATGGATGAGGATGGGACATGACGCGATTCCGTCACGAGGGAGAAGCGCCAAAAGACATTGAGAAGCCTCGCACTTGAGAACTCCGATCCATAAGAGCCTCTCCAGCCGCCATGGCATTCGCTGCCGGCAAGCTAACAGTGTGTGCCGAGCACATGGGCCACAGCCGACAGCCGACAGCCGAACCTCCTTGAGATCTTCCAGCATCAGCTTCGGGAGCAGCTGAAACTCGACCTCGCAACTCGCATGCCCCAGCTCACCAGTTGCGTTACTTCCCCAGGAAAACGCCATCTGTGCGTTGGCGTCCACGACCATCGTGTGGCTGTGGCCACAGACGAGGGAACCGACGTGGGCGCGCTCAATCCCCAGCACCAACGCGGGCACAAGGCTGTTTGACTTGGAGCCGATGCCCAGCTGTCCGCTATCCCCTTGACCGGAACAGAAGACCCTGCCGGAGGACGTGAGAAAAGCTGTGTGACTGAAACCGCAAGCCAACTGAACCACCCGCTCCTCCCCCCTCCAGGGCGTCTCGACTCTGCTTGGGATCAGCTTGGGCTCAAGACTCCCGATAGCAAGTTGTCCCTCCTCGTTCCTTCCCCATGCAAAGAGAGAACCATCAGATAGCATGACCACCGCGTGTTGCCCTCCGCACGCCACATCTTGCAGCTTTGGCCTGATGGAGGATTGCTGGGGGATCTTGACAACTTGAGGGGTCGGGCTGACGATGGTGTGCGAAGAATAGCCTATTCCAAGCTGCCCGCAGTCATTGCGACCAAAGGAAAAGACTGAGTGCGCAGAGATAACAACTGAGAAGCAATCACCGCACGAAGCTTTCTCGGCACCGCACCCTCTCAGACTCTCAAGCAGCTGCGGTGTCCGAGTGTGATCATATTGCAAGCCCAACCCTAGTTGACCGTACATGTTCCATCCGAATGACCACACATCTCCTTCCTCCGTCGTCAACACTGCATGCGCTCTTCCGCACGCGAGAGAATTTATCCTTACCCCCCTCAACGGCAAAAGTTCTCTTAGCTCATGCGACACGCAAGTGCTGAAGCGTGAGCTCTTGTGATCGAGGTTTCCGCATATCCATGTCCGAGTTTCACCTGCTCTGAGTCCATGAACGACAGAGAAGTCGGAGCCTGCGGCAATGCTTGTTTCACTTGAGCCTGCTTCCAAGTCCTCAACCCTCTTCTCCACTTCATCTGCATATGGCACTCGCGCCCATCGCCGCATGACATGAGGAAACCATAGCCGCTTCCTCTTCTCTCCAGGCTCCTCCTCTTCTCGTCGTTCCTCATGCATGTCCGGCCCAAGTTGGCCGCAATGATTCTGCCCGATGCCATAGACAGGCATTTTCCAACCAAGTACCGGCAGTTTCACATTAGCCCCGCATTGGTGATTTAAATTTGAAACTTGATCTATCAAAAAGAACTTTTATGCAATTGGTTTTCAAATGCAAAATGCAAGCCCTGCTTTCGAAATTTTTAATGGCCATCCGCTTTTGAACCCCGCAACGGCCTCGTTTTATTACTCAAAGTTGAGTTAAAATCGGGACCACCGTCCAGGTTCGTCCGAAGTTCCGAAGAAGAACTTCCGAACTAGGCCCCGGGCCGTCACGCCGGTTCCGGCCTTGCCCGGCCCGCGGGCCGCGCAGTGCGTTGAACGTCGGATCGGACGCCGCGGCCCCGGGCCCAGGCCGACTCGGACGGTTCCGCTGCCGTGCGGCCGCCGCGCGGACTCGATCGGTCCCCGGCCGGATGCTCCGGGCCCGGATCAGGGTGACCTCGGACACTCGTTCACTGAGTGACCGTAGTGCACCGGGCCGACGGTGAAGTGCCGGGTGCCGACCGAGTTGTCGGGTCGGTTTTCAGCTCCTCGTGAGTCAGGCTTCACTCCATGGCCGCCGGCCCTCTACCCCCCTCAGACCCACCCCACCCAGTACGAGTTTCACAAAAATCAAATTCCGAGAAGGTTGACAAACAACCTCATTTTGAAATTTCAAGGTTCCTCACGCTTGTTTCTCATAGGACAAGAAGGGCATACTTTGAAAGTTTTGAAGCATAACCGCAGAATTACTTTAAATTTGGGGCATATAGACCCCTAAGATGAAAATCTTATGGAAGGTATTAAGAGAAAGGGGGGTCGCTGGTTTAAGGGGGTCATAAGAATTCCGATAGGGGTTATCTAATACATGTAAGTAAGTATTTTTGAATATTGACCAGCACTTTTTCAGTGTAATTTGTATATTTTATAACAATTTTCGAAATTGCTTCAATATTAGACACAATGATTTCCACTTCTAGGAAACTGTCGCACAGCACCCGCCTCTCCGCCATGCTCAGAAGCGCTCTCCTCCTCCTCCTCGCTCTCGCCTGCGTCTCCGCATTTGCCCCTGCTGCCCTCCCAGCTCTCAGATCAACTCGCAAGGCTCCCATCAGGTATCCACCAACCAGACCATGTGCTGTGCTTGTCTTGTTCCCCCTCGAAGGAAATCCTCGTCACACGCAGTGCGACTCTCCGTTCCGCCCTCTTTCTTGTGAAAAAACGTTCCGCGTGTCAAATCTCCTTGCAAGTGCAAAAACATTTAGACCATATCATCGAGACAAAACCTAGGCAGACTTCAAACTAAAATTTTCTCAGCAGCGTGAGAATGGCTGGAGCCGACAGGATGCCCCCAGGCCCTAAGGGACGTGGTCCATTCGGACCTGAGGACACCTTTGTCCTTCCGGACGGTGTGCATCTGAAACTCTTCATCTGCTGATGTCCTCCTCCTCCTCCTCCTCCTCCTCCTCCTGCCTCTCCTCCTCCTCCTCCTGCCTCTCCCCCTTCCCCCTCTCTTCCTTATATATTTCTTTTCCTGTCTGATGACAGTAATTCAGGTCGCTCTTACACCCCTGGAGATGCCTGCACTGATGACATCTACGGTGCTGCTCTCGCCAACCCTGTCGTGCTTCCTGATGCCTTGAAGCTCACCGTCGGAGCTGGAGTGAGTTCAAATTTGTCGAATGCAGCGGAACTAACTAGACCATAGTTGTTGGGCTTCTCCGTCCTCGTTCCTACCATTCTCATCAAGGTGATTGGAGGATATTAAACATGATTGATCTCAAGAAATAAAAAGTTGAACTCCATTGTGGATGCTCTCGCTGATTAATTTACTAATTTAAAGGGAAAAATTTACATGAAGGAAGTGCTCTTCTCCTTCAAGAAAAGGGTGTCACCATACTTGCACAGCAAATCAGTTGCCATCCTCGACAGGAGCTTGATTCATCTGAATTCTGTCGAGCGATTTCTTCATCTTGGAACGCTTGCTCACGGCCCTACGATTAATGTCCAAGAACCTCTTCTTGCACAAGAGCATTCTATTGAAAACCTGCGGATTGACAGAACTCAGTGAGCTTCAGAGTGATCAGCAAAGTGCGAACCTTGAGTTCTTGGAAGTCCGTGCTCCCAATCTGTACTCCAAACTCTTCAAATTCAGGAATCTTGAGAGGGTTGTGCATCATGGGCTCGAACGATTCACTCGGCAGTGTGAAGTAATTTTTGATGACAGTACCCCCTGTTGAGCAAATATGAGATGCACGAGGCCCCGAAACATTGTTGTGTTACCCAGTTTGCCGAATTTCATGTGTCTCTTGAAAATATCCAGACTGCATGTTGAGAAGAAGGCTGCAGGGCTCTGGATCCTCGCTAGAGCCGCACGAACGTCAAATGGAAAATCCAACACAACTTCTTCAAATCGTGTCATAGAAGCCATGGGAGGCAGGCGAGTTCGTTTCTTCTTCAAGACGGCCGACGGAGTTTCTTCTGCCATCTCTGCCGAAATATCGTCCACCCCAGGCTGTGCCTCACTATCAATGTAGGAGGCGTGCGCTACCATAGAGACACTAGCTTGCCCTACGATATCGCTGTCGCATGCTTTGCGTTTCATCGGCAACATCGATGGATGCTGCTCGCTCAGTTTTCCCATCCCCATCGGTGCAAGAGATTCTGCGAAATGCGCGAGCGTTTGCAGAATTGATTTCGTCCCGGGTAACTGCGGTAACTAATCATCATCTCGTGCGACAAATATCGCAATTATATACAACCTTCTGTACTGTAGAGTCGTTGGCATCGGTCATCGCAGCCAACTTTGGAAGGTTATTCCTTGCATCATCACATGTAGAGGTTTGCCTTGATCTGTTGAAAGAATCAGCTTCAAAAGGCTGTGAGCACTGAATAAAAGCAAACACTGACTCATGATTTTGATCTTCTAGCTTGCAAATCAAATGCGCTTCATGGTTTAATCCATTTGACTTTTCAGCAGCTGCAATCTGTTGACAAGTGAGACCAGGCTGTTTTGTTTCGAAATTCATGAACCTGTGAGAAAACGGATACTCTGACAGTGGCATCCCTCTTTGACTTGCAAGTCTTGAGCGTATATCAGCAAAGAACCCAAAAGAATTCTGTGACTCACCGGGTTTCTTGAGAGGTGCACGTCCAAAGCATGCATCGAAACAAATGATCTTGAGCAGTAGCTACATTCCACCGAAACCCTTTCTGGTTTCTTGGGTTCATACTTCTGAAAACTCCCTCCCCCGTAGGTGTTGGCTTTGCCATTGCCATTGCAGAGAAAGCTTGCAAAGGAAGGAGCGTTTTGCGCCAAGGGGGTTGCACAGCAAGAAACTGGAGTGGCCTGTACTTCCTTCTTTCCTTGTTTCTCGTGAAAAATCTGTACAGCCTTGAGGCGCAGAGCTTCAATGTTGTTTTGGGCTTGGTTGCAATGGTCCAAATACTTAGCCAAGTCCATTCCTGCTGTGCAACTGCTTCGATATTGTGGGGTTGCAATGATCGGTTTGGTAACTTGATCTCGACTCAGGATGATCGATGCCGAAGGGTCTTTGGTCGCAGACTTGACAATTTCTTTCAGATCAGGGATCTCAATCGCGTTCATGTCTTGACCGACGCTCTGCGACTTTGGGGAAGAACCTTCAACGCGATTGACCAAAGACACCTCTGAAGCGAAACTCTGCATCTGCTTGTCAGGCTCCATCAGCAAATTGCCTCCTGCATCCATCAGAACCATAGGGACTTGACTCATCCACATTTGCTCAGCTACTGAGGGGAAACGATCATCCGTCTTTGAAGACAAGTTTGGTTGCGCCAAGATCGAGATAGGTACTAATTGGACAGGTATAGAGTCTGGTGTCAAGCAAACAAATCCTCCACCAGCATAAGTAAGGGGCAGCAAACTATTCATCGCCAAGGTTGTGCCATCGTTCCTCTTCTGGGAAAGTTGTTGCAATGATAGCAAAGGGATCATGTTTCGTCGGCAACGATGCTTTTTTGTAGTCAGGACCTGCTCCTTTGCACTGGTCAGCCATGAACATAGAGAAACAAGCTTTCGAGCAAAAGGTGTAATGAACATGTGGGGGTTGTTCTCCGTCTAACAGGCTTTCTAAGTCCCTTCCCTCCCATATCTTCAGGTATTATGAAATCATGTGTTACCGAATATCTGTTCTACAGGTGTTAGCCCATCTTGCTTTCCCTGGCTCCTATGTTGTATTTAAACACCCAAAGTCATCATGAGGACATCAAACATGTTTCTTCCTCTCATGCACACTATTTGTGGTATTCTTCGCCCTCTCTGCATCATTCCAAGCTCCGCGGTGAGCTGCCACTAGCGGTGGCATTGACACCGGGCAATGCGCAAGTGGTACAGATACATACCGGTGGTCTTCCATCAATGAGAGGTACCCTACTCAAATTCCTTACTTCTCGACGCATTACTGGGTGGGGTACTTGAAGTTTATCAAAAATGGTGGGTAGTATGATGAGATAAGAGGGGTGGGGTATTGAACCCTACCTCCTTTATGATCAAGTCAAAACTTGTGAGCAGGTCGGGGTATCACTATTCTGGTCAGATGGGGCAGGGGATGGTGGGTAGGGGTAGTCAAATTTGGGGAAAAAATACCATGGGGAAAGTTGCTTTATCATAAGGGGGGTGGGGTGATTGTGTGATGGTAGGGGGTGGCAATCAGTGCTGTCCGAATAGGATGGGACGTTGTTTTGTATTTTTATTCCACGCTTCAGGCTTCAAATTGTCAAGGGTGGGTTGTACTTCATACCCCCCCATTTCTGCAGTGACAGGTGGGTGCAAGTCCACTCACTGATGAAAAAGTATGGGTAGTCAGCCAGTACGTATTGTTTTTGAGGGTGGGGTCGTCGTGCGCGGGCGGTACTCAAAGTGTCGAAACAGAGCAAGTAGTGGGTAGGGGTACTGGACTGAAATAGTGAACTTCGGAAACTGGGGGTGGGTAGTTTGTCAGCTCTTCCAGAGGTCAGAGGAGTAGTGAAACCTCAGACTCAGAGCAAGTCGGATATCTTTGGGGTACCTTTAGGGATTGAGCTTCCAAGTCCGCCATTGAACGTCACGTATTCTATAAATGAGATCCTAAGTTCAAAGCGACATGATGAATGGATCTCCCTACTCACTGAGCATGCACAGATCCGATCGGATTGGTGTATAGTACGCAGTTCATAGGCGTTTTACTGACTCTGAGCCGGAGGGGTGGGGGTAGCCTTTTGAAACTCACTAAAGGTACTTGTCACTGCGTCCTCGGGGTCCGGGAAAAAAGGAGGTGGGGGGAGGGGTGGGCTTGGCGCGTGAAGCCGCAGTCCGCTCGGAATGCTATTCATATCTGGTCCTAGCAGCTCTGGTATCAGGTATGGCACGTATGGTGTTCACCTTACTGCACACTTTCCCCCAACAGTACAAATGACTACCCTACCCTACCCTACCCTACCAAATTTAAAATTTGGAAAACAAGCATTCGTTATCTTCAAATTTCATGGGAGTGATTTGTAGCAACGAAGGAAATTAGCTTTCTTTGACCACGATCGCTGCTTGCTGCTTTGCTTCTAACTGGTAAAGTGACTCAAAAGGTGGTTCAGGTACTAAAACTTGTACTGAATAATAGTCACTCTAAATCACTTTTTGGATCTCATGATCTACTGACTCCAGGTAATTTTTAACATAACTTTGAGTAAAAGATTACTATATCATAAGTATTAGAGGTCCTCTACGCCGTGGTACGTTGCCCTGGTAGTTATTTTTAAGTTAATTTTGAGTAAACTGACTGATCGCTGGCCTTTGTTCTTTCTTTCTTTTCTTTCTTTCTTTTCTTTTTTTTTTGAATTTTACTCAAAGTTAAGTCAAAGATCAGTACGAGAATTAGAATAAAATGTTAATAACTTCGGCAGCTGACTCCGGGCTCTAACTTCACTTAACAGTTTGAGTGATGGCAGCCAGGCAGGCAAGGCCGCTTGCCCGGCGGCCCGCCGCGCGGCGCGGCCCCGGCCGGCCGCAGTGCCGGGCCCCATGTCTCGAATCCACCTCAGAGTTTGTTCTATACAAGGGTAGAAGGCACCAAGATATGACTAGTCTCCCAATGGACTTGGTTGAGGCAGCGATATGCTGGGGGCCATTTCATTCAGGAGAGGAGCGCAGGGGGCTGCGCTGCTGATGCAAGAGAGAAGCACGATGGCATGCTCGAGCTTGAGGACGATGAGCGTGAAGAGCTTGAGGAGGATGCATGAAGCTGGGGTAGATACACTCCTATACAAACACCCCTCTCATGGTGCCTTGGCAGGGTGGTTTCCAGCGCCGTCCCGGCGAAAATGCTGGCGAGTTGAGGTCTAGCCAGAGCTCAGCAGAGGAGGATGAGGAGTACAAGAAAGCCCGTATGGCGATCGCGTTCACGTGCTCTTTGCGATTCACCTGAAAGAATGGGCTGACCTGAGGCGCAGATGCAAGACTTGCGAAACGAGAGTGTTCCGATCGTTCTCTAAGAGGGTACAAGGATGAGCAGTCAAGTGAGCTGTACTCACAGCATGGCAGGCATATGAGAAGGGTGTTGTCATCATCCGAGTTGAACAGAAGGACGGTTGCAATCGTCAAGATGGAGGCAATCATTGTAAGTTCTATCGCAAGAAATTTTGTCGCCGTTTGCATACGTTTGAACGGCGAAAGATTGTGTGACAAAGAACAAGTTTCTTGCGCCATGAAGAGGAACCTGATCGTTCTATCTTAACTGTAGTTGCCAGGTTTACACCTGATCGCCGACAATCTTGGATGGTTCGAAGATCGTCCTGTCAACGTGGAAACGTTGTATGTTGAAGCTTGTGCTCTCTACTGATCTCGGCATTACAGCATGCTTGCGCGAGAAGGGCAGAAGGTCCAGAGGCTAGTCTTGAGGACGTCTGAGAACGACAGGCAGCTCCACTCTGAATCGGAAGTGCCTGCCAAGGACGGGGCAGCCGACAAGGTTTTCTTAAAGACGGACGACGGTCAGACAGTGGAGTTTATTGATGACTCAAAGTGATAGGTTCCTTTTTAAACACATGGCAAGTCTTCCGCCCACTCGCCATCTTTACACTCTAATTTCACATCGCTGAGAACCTTCTTCATCTCTTCGGTAACAAGGTTGTTGTCCTGGAAAAGTCGATCAGTCCCAGCGAGCATTCAACAATCTCGTCACCTTGAGCGCTTTGTGCTGGATCTGAATCAGGTAAAGAAGTTTTCTGTGCAGCGGATTTGGTTCGCGATCATCAGGCTGCGCTGCTTCCTGGACAGGTTGATGGCATGGTGTGCCTGCGGCATGCGATTGTGAGTTCCTGACAGTTGGGCAAGCACGATCTCGTACTCTTTTTGATCGCATCATGCGTTACGAACTCTGTCATGGTCATGATGGCGAACAAATGCTTGACAAGCACTCTGTGATTGCCATCAGACCATTTTCAAAGAGGATTCTCATCGTACTTCATCGCGTAGCCTTGAGTAACATCCTCTCGTTGACCCCCTGACTGCTCTTTCAACAAACTTTCTGCGGGCAGAACTTGCTCAATCCAGCTTCCTTCTACACAATGATCGGGCCCTGTAGAGAAAGGGAGATCAGAGTGGGAAGGGAGGGAGATTTCCAACACAGACCCGCGATAATCCCTATGATCGGCGACGAGATGTTTTGGGCAAACTCGACTTGGGTCCGGCAGCACGGGCACAGCACAAGACCTGCAAGATCGGACAGACTTTAGCGCCGTTGACAGTCATCGACATGTCTGTACCATCATTCACGACGATCACGACGGAAGCGCATCGAGCAATGTTGGACAGACACGATCGAAAGTCCATTATCCCAGTAGATCCTCCGAGGAAACTGCGAAAGCCCCAGGCAGCGAGCTTCTGGCTCACCTTCTCAGCTGTCGTCTTGCTGTCTTCGCTGCTGATTATCATGACCATGTTTTCCTTGGAGGAGGAGCGAACTTCAGACTTGGACCCGACGACTCTGTACAGCAACATGGCGACGTCATCTTGCAAGAAAGGAGAGTCTTGCTTGCTGCTTTGTGTCTTGTCGGGGACTGCAGACACGCCGTCGTGGTCGAAAGGTTGACATTCGAGCGCTTGAGACGCCCCGTCAACGCCGTAGAATCTGCCGCACAAGATGGTGCAAAGGCCAGCGGAGAGGATCTCGAGCGAGGCTTGTTGGTCATACGAGAGGTGAATCAAAGCATGAATGCCGTGCTGTGCTGCATGAGGTTGAGAATCGAGGCAGCTCGCCACCGCAAAGCAGCAAGTCTGCACGAAACCGCTAGAGCACAACTTGGGCACGATACTCAGGTTCGCCGACATCCTCTTCGCGCCCAGAAGAAGCTGCTCCATGTTCAAGGGCTTCCCTCCGAACGACTTCGACTTTGCTGCAGCTCGCAACATCCTAACGAACACCTTGCACCAAACTGAGTTCCTCTCGATCACTCTTGAAAGAAAGCTGTTCTTCCTGTGACTGCTCAACAATGCCATCAGAGTCAGCGCCTTGCCATGAGCAGACCATCTCTTATCGTCCACAGAGCTCGGTATCGAGTCACTGTCCTTGATTCGGAGGAAGTGATCTGAGACGCGCTCTGCGCAACCCGATTGAACGAGAGAATCCGCCGCCTCAATTCTGACCGACAGACTTGCAAGGATGTGCAGGGCAGTGAAAGAGATCTCAGAGCTCTTTGAGGAGCAAGCTGCTTCTGTGATGACTGGGGAGAACTGATCTATGGGCACCTCGTCCATCGCTCCAGGTGTCGAAACTATCGAAGTCAAAGTGTGAAGGGTTTCCATCATCAGCAGCCGAATCTCAGACGGATCATCTTGCACAGGTTGGAATTTCCCTGATCTGGATGAAGTGGTATCAGCAGGATGGGATCTCGTCATGCAGAACTTGATCAGCATCATCAATGCATTCAAGCCGTTTCTGCACAAAACAATTAAGCGTGCTTGCATGTCTTTGCCTGTGCCATGGCTGCCTTCAGTGACCCACAACTGGATGCTCTTGAGGCATATGGCAATATCCTTCAGCTCATCTCGTTGAATGCACAGCTCAAGTCTCTGCAGGAGACTTTGTACATCGCGAACCTGACTTTCCGAGCATACAGCAGGGGTCGAGGCCTCTCTGCTGGATTTCACATCTTCACTGGAGAGAGGCCTTGTCGCATGGTGTGACGGGGGAGTAGAATAGATCAGTCTCTCCCTCGGGGAACTGAAAGGTTCCTGCAGATGCACGGGGGAAAGGCGTACGGAGAAGGAGAAGCGTTGATTGATATCATTGTTCGCCACATGTCTTTCCATCGAGGCTGGCGATCGTGATGTGAAAGTGAGATTCTTGTCAGAGGGATGATCGAAGTGCGCTTCACAATCAGAGTTGCTTGAATTGAGAGATTTTCTCGGGCTAACCTTGTTTGGTTTTCTCTTGCCTTCCTTAGTCTTCTCGGTCTTGACGGAATCCAAAATCTGGTGCAAAGCGATTCTTTTTCTATCTCTCATCAGTTCCAACGAGAGGTCAAACGTTTTCTCCTTCCTGTTCTCTTCCATGGTTCCATACCCATGCCCTGCATGTGTTCCGTTTTGGGAAGCAAATCGATGAGCCAAAATCTGTTTGTAATCTTGATCAAACTCTGACTGGAACGTGTTTCGCTGTTTGGGAGCAGATCGCGAACGGCCAGTGAGGCGCGGGGTATTGGGTCCGTGCCTCGTGTCGTTGAAATCCAAGGACACACGAGCTTTGCCCGGTTGACTTCGGCTCCTCCTGCGCTCTTGCTTCTCATCTTCATCTGCGCTGTAACATGCTAGGCTGCTGTTCATGTTCCGAGGGGATCGCTCGCTTTGATGCATAACGTCCCTTCCTCTCCGCATCATGCTCTCAGGACCGTCCAAGCATCCGAACTATCAGAATGCCACACGTATGCTATGCTCGAATCCGTTCTCGTCGTTCTTTCGAATGATGTTTCGGATCCTTCTCCTTACCGACCCTCTTACTGTCTTCGAGTCGCTACCTTGCTCGTCATGGAGCATCTTCAGCCTCTTCCTCTCTCCTCTCCTCCTCCCTCCCTCTCCACCTGGCGGCATCTTGGTGGCCGTGCATCAGGATCGAATGGCACTGCTGGGGTGGTCTCCAGAGTGGATTAGTACGGGTGTAATTCTCTTCAAAACCACCCCCTCCCTGCAGTACCCACCCCTGAATGCAGGTTGCCTGAATACACCTCCATTCAGTTTTTTGTTTCAATTTGAAGTTTTTTTTTCTTGTAACCGTTATATGCTTGTTGCGGCAGTGTTGCGGCAGCGGGTGGAATCTTAATTCGGGTAACGGCCTCCATATGCACTTCATGGGGGTGGTGGGGTGGTGGGGCGGAGCATGTACCCTTCATCTCTACTATAGAACGGGGTACTTTTCCCTAAAAGAATTGAGTGTCGATTGTCGGTAGGGTAGGGTATAAAGGTAATATGAGATTACCGAGCTGGGCTGGCAGCATGGTGGTCGGGGAGGATTGTAGCGGCGGAAGAGGAGGTGAAGGAAGAGGGAGAGGTGAAACGAGTTGAAGAGAGAAGGAAGGGAACAGGAACATCTCGGCAGCAAACAGCAGAAAGCTGAAGGCAGGTGTGATGATTTTGATTGGGCGGGGAGCGTTCACTCAATACAAATGCTAAAAATCCTGCTTTTCCGAGGTACAGATTCCAGATAACAGGACAACCCTCTCTGCTGTGACCCCGTCAGATTTTTTTAATTACGAGCAGCAGCATGACTTGATTGAGGCCCTGTGGATCGTCGTTACACCCGAAGCTCCAACGAGCTGCTGATGCTCGTTAGAGCTATGATAGGTCACCTCAAGAAGATTTTCATCGCGGACCAGAGCTCCATCCACGACGTGGAAGAGGAAGAGAAGAGCTCAAACAAGGCAGTCCAAGGACCCTTCCACGGTCTTGAGGGTCCCAAGAGGTGGTGGATAGCCTACCTGTGCTGGCTCGTGGGGGGGTGGGCGGGGCTTCACCGCCTGTACCTCGGGGACTATGAAGGAGCTCAGTCCATGCTCTGCTCTCTCGGCCATTGCGGTGTGGGCTGGATCTATGACGGATTCAGGGTATCCTCCATGGTGCAAGAAGCGAACCAACGGGGTGCGGGGAGCACACGGTGCCGTGCGGTGCGGCCGCTGTCGTCGTCGACGTCGGCGCAGCATTGCAGGAACAGGGTGAGCAACACCAAGTATGGGGAGACCGTCGGGGAGATGTGCATTAAGTTTATCCCCCTGAGCCTCTACGAGCAACTTGAGAGGCATACGAACCGATACTTCCTGTTCATCGCCATCCTGCAGCTGGACCCGCATCTGACCCCAACCCATCCAGCCACAACCTGGGGCCCTCTCGCCATCATCTTCATCTTCACGGCGATAAGGGAACTGGCGGATGACTGGCAGCGGTTCCTCGCCGACAGGTCCGCCAACAGCCGGCAGTATACGGTGATGAGTGCGGCAGGGAACGAAGCCAAGGGCAACATGGACTTCAAGAAGTTGGATGCAGAGATGATATCAGTCGGCGACCTTGTGGTGATCAGGCAGGATCAAGAGATCCCGTGCGATATCATGCTCTTAGGAACGTCGCACGCGGATGGATGCTGCTTCATCGAAACCTCCAACCTTGACGGGGAAGCTGACTTCAAACTGCGCAGAACCCCTCCTCTGTCTTCGACCCAATCGCTGAAGGAGATCAAGAGCCTCGTCTCAGAGATCGACTGTATCGAGGTGCCGTACGATGCTCAGCACGAGCTGAAGGGAATGCTATGGGTCCTCAAGAGCAAAGCGGAAATGGACCTTGACGTGATGGGAAGGAGCGAAGCTCGGCACGGGTATCCCATCGGGGAGACCCAAGCTCTGCTACAAGGATCGCAGTTGAAGAACACCGAATGGGTCTGTGGGATCGCCCTGTACACAGGGAACCAGACGAGGCTCGGACGATCCCGCCGTCCTCCAGCGTGTAAGCGATCCGAGCTCGACGGCGCCATCGACAGCATCTCTGCGGTCGTGTTTGTTGGGCAGGCGATCCTTGCAGCCATCCTTGGGGGGCTGGGTAACCAATGGATGAGCATGCACGGAGAGGGAGCATGGTATCTTAGATCAGCCGTGAGCTCGGAAGGGCTCAGCCTGTATGAGTCAGCGGTGATTCCCCTGAGATTTCTCCTGCTGATGTCTACCCTCATCCCGCTCTCAATCCAAGTCACCATGGACACTTGCAAATGGCTCTACTCCATGTGGATCGGATGGGACCTCGGCATGTCTCAGTGCGATCGGGTGGGTAAGCGAGACGCTGAACGAGGAGGAGGAGGAGGCGCGACGCTGCGGAACAGCGACATCGCGGAGAACCTTGGTCAAGTCGGTATCCTCCTGAGTGACAAGACAGGGACTTTGACGGAGAATCTGATGGCGCTCAAGGCGTGCTCGATCAACGGCAGGATGTATGGGGAGCCAACGGCAGAGAGCGAGAGGAGGAAGGTGCAGTCAGACCCGAGGCTGATCGCGGCGATCGAGAGGGGGGACGAGAGCTTGTTCAACTACATGAGAGCTCTTGCTCTCTGCAACACAGTCGCCACTGTGAAAGGAGACGCGAGCAATAAGAAGGAGGAGGAGGAAGCAGCCAATGACTATGAGAACGAAGGGGTCGTGTATGAAGCCAGCTCCCCCGACGAAGATGCGCTGGTTTCGTCTGCGAGGGCCCTTGGGTTCCCGCTGCTTGACCGATCGACAGACACGATCTCGATCAGAGTCAGAGGGCAGGTGGAGACGTATCGCATCCTCCGTGAGCTGGAGTTCAGCTCAGATCGCAAGAGGATGTCTATCGTGCTCGAGAGGTGCTATGACAACGGCCCCGACAGCCGGGAAAAACTCTACATGTTCACCAAGGGAGCCGATGAGGTCTTGCGGCCCCTCCTCGCTCCCAACCAGGTGGGGGTGAGCTGGGCTGTGTCTTGAGTGCTGAGCTGTCAAACGTTGCAGGGGCACTTGGAGGAGGAGACAGTCGCGCACATCGACGACTTTGCGAGGATGGGGCTGCGAACGCTGCTGGTCGCGTTCAAGAGGCTCGAGAGGAAGACGTTCGAGGTCCAGCTAGAAGCTCTGAATGCTCGAGAGATTGCTGAGGCCACATGATGCAGGAGTGGAAGAATGGAGTGCTGCGAGAAGCGAATTCGTCGTTGCAGGGAAGGTGATAAGAAGGGAGGGGAGAGCACGGAAGATGGAGAGACGGCTGAGAGTGCGATGGGAAGTAGTGGAAGACGTTTGTCTTTCTCACTTGTGTCTTCGCTTGATGGCAGGGAGGCACGGATCTTGCAAGCTTATGAGATGCTTGAGAGCGGCATGCAACTGCTGGGAGCCACAGGTTGTGCTCCCCGTCGTCTTGGTGACAAGAATGACCTTGACCGTTGACAGGGATCGAAGACAGACTGCAGGAGGGAGTTTTTGACACGATGATGAGCTTGCGAGATGCTCAGATCAAAGTTTGGATGGTGACAGGCGATAAGCTGTCAACGGCCAAACAGGTCCCTGAACGAGATCTTCTTTTCCCTCTTTCAACTCTGACGAATTCGTGCCTTGAATTGCTGATTCTTCTTGCTCGTCCCCTTCCAACTTCTCTTCTTTTCCCTCTTTCAACTCTGACGAATTCGTGCCTTGAATTGCTGATTCTTCTTGCTCGTCTCCTTCCAACTCTCTTCTCCCTTCTCCACTCACTCCTCTACCCCCTCTCTATCATTCCCAAACGTCCCGCGCGTGCCCCTCTGTTCCTCCCTCTGACCTGCGTCATCCTATCAGATCGCCATCTCCTCGGGGCTCCTTCAGCCTAACGCCTCAGTCGTCACTTTCTCCGTCCCGGCGCAGGTCGAGGCCTCCCTCCAGCAGATCCAAGAAGTCTGCTCTGCAAACTCGTCCAGCTCGTCTGGCGGCGTGCTGGGGAAGGTCAACATGCAAGGGAACTTGCGGCACAGTGTCAAGAGCGTCCTCAATGGCGGCGGGCAACACGCGTGTGGAGTGTCGGCTCTGATCACGGGAAGCTGCTTGTCCGCCATGTCGGAGAGTCAGAAGATGAAGTTCACGCACTGCGCGTTGAGTTTGGATTCGGTCGTCTGCTGCCGTCTCACACCTGACCAGAAAGCGGTGAGGAGGGAGAGAGGAGGGAGGGAGGGAGGGAGGGAGGGAGGGAGGGAGGGAGGGAGGGAAGGGGGGAGTGGGGGGAGCGAAGAGGGAGGAAGGGAGGACGGCAATGTCAGCATTGAGGTCTTTTCTTGTCGCAGGAGCTGGTGTCTCTGATCAAGAAGGAGTTCTCATCCATGGTCGATCAAGATGCGGGTGGGCGTGGGAAGACAAGATTTTTCCATCAGACACGCTTGAGAATGTCTCGATTCCTCAACAGGATTTCTCCTATCATCCGCAAGAGAGTAAGTTTGTTCGATGTCAGTGATGTCGTCTATCATTGTGGTCTTGTTTCTTCTTTCTCTCGCTTCTTGTCTTACACGTGCAATTTCTCCCAGCCTGTCATTGCATCCATCGGCGATGGCGCAAACGACGTCGCGATGATACAAGTGAGGGGGAAGGGAGGGGGGGAGGAAGACGAGTGATGACCGATGGTACCAGACCGCTCATCTTGGGATCGGCATCATAGGAAGGGAGGGAGCGCATGCTGTTCGTGCCTGCGACGTCTCCGTCGTTTACTTCCGCGACATTCGCCGCTTGTTCTTGTTGCATGGGACATTCTCATACCAGGTGCGATAGATCGTCGCACCCGTCCCATCGCAGTTGCTCTGCGTACCTCCCTCCTCACATCAACTCCGTCTTGAGCTCGTTTGTTGCCTGACACTGGAGCTCGTTCGCTAACTTGGTGGATCTCACAGAGGAGCGCGCTCATTGCTCAACTTTCCTTCTTCAAGTCCTGGGCGTTCTGTTTCGGGCAGGTTGAGAGGAACAGCCGCCATGCGTCAATGATTTTGCGGTCCTTCCAGGTCTTCTTCGCCTACTTCTCGGGGTTTGGAGGAACGAGCATGTACGACCCGTTCAGCATCGCAGCATGTGAGTCTTGACCGGACGGAAGTGAAACATGCGCGGATGACGATGATGAATTCTTGATGGAGGAACTCTTCGGAGTTGTTTGTTCACCTTCAGATGTCTTGCGATGTTCCTTTTGTTTGTTCACCTTCAGATGTCTTGCGATGTTCCTGACACCGGGCGTGGGATGCTGCACGATCTCGATCGCTGACAGCACTTGCAGGCAACGCCCTCTTGTTCATCCCCATCTGCTTCTACGCGTTCAACCGTCCGATGCCGATGACCGTTGCGCTCCAGGTGAGCATGTCAGCGACTGAGAGGCTGAGCTGACGTCCCAGCAGCGACCGAGCCTGTACGTCTGCGGATCGAGATGGCAACTCATGAACCTCAAGACTGCAAGGTAGCAGAAGGCTCAACATCCGAGCCGCGAGATGACTGGGAGCGGAGCGGGGCGGGATGGAGTGGAGTGGGAGGGGAGGGGAGGGGAGGGGAGGGGAGGGGAGGGGAGGGGAGGAGAGGGGAGAGGAAGGGGAGGGGAGTAGGAGAGGAGGGGAGTGGGAGAGGAGGGGAGAGGGAGTGTTTGTTGTGTTCATTCATACCCGTTGGATTCCAGCACACTCGTGTCTGCTGCTCCTGACATAATCTCAGCGTCTGGTTGCTACGTGCCATCTACCAGTCTGCTGTCAGCTATTGGTTGATCGAGACGATCGTCGGTCATCATCATATCAGCAGATCAGGACAACCACTTTGTTATTCGGAGGTAACTTCCGCTCTCTGTCGCTCCTCCCTCCTTCACCTCTTCACTCCTCCTTCTGTTCTTCTCCTTCTCCTCCTCCCTTCTTTCACTCCTTCCCCGATGCCGCTCGTCTCCTCTGTTCTAATGATCGCCATCATCATCATCATGATTTCCTGCTGCTGCTGCTGCTGCTGCTGCTGCTGCTGCTGCTGCTGCTGCTGCTGCTCTTCCTCCTCCTCCTC